>NW_026781922.1:0-156849 GCF_031769215.1 Ylistrum balloti | reverse complement strand
TCACCTGTCAGGTACCGAGCCTCTTATCATCTGTCAGGTACCCAGCCTCTTATCACCTGTCAGGTATCCAGACTCTTATCACCTGTCAGGTATCCAGCCCCATATCACCTGTCAGGTAGTCGGTCTAACAACGTGTCAGGTACCCAGCCTCTTATCACCGGTCATGTAGTCGGACTAACAACGTTTCGGGTACCCAGCCCCTTATCACCTGTCAGGTATCCAGCCTATTATCACCCTTCAGGTACCCAGCCTCTTATCACCTGTCAGATACCCAACCTCTTATCTCCTGTCAGGTACCTAGCCTCTTATCAGCTGTCAGGTAACCAGCCTCTTATCACCTGTCCGGTATCCAGCCTATTATCACCTTTCAGGTACCCAGCCTCTTATCACCTGTCAGGTACCCAGCCTCTTATCACCTGTCAGGTACCCAGCCACTTATCACCTGTCAGGAACCCAGCCTCTTATCACCTGTCAGGTAGTCGGTCTAATAACGTGTCAGGTACCCAGCTTCTTATCACCTGTCCGGTACCCAACCTCTTATCACCTGTCAGGTACCCAGCCTATTATCACCTTTCAGGTACCCAGCCTCTTATCACCTGTCAGGTACCCAGCCTCTTATCACCTGTTAGGTACCCAGCCTCTTATCACCTGTCAGGTACCCAGCCACTTATCACCTGTCAGATACCCAGCCTCTTATCACCTGTCAGGTACCCAGCCTCTTATCACCTGTCAGATACCCAGCCTCTTATCACCTGTCAGGTACCCAGCCTCTTATCACCTGTCAGGTATCAAGCCTATTATCACCTGTCCTGTACCCAACCTCTTATCACCTGTCAGGTACCCAGCTTCTTATCACCTGTCAGGTATCAAGCCTATTATCACCTTTCAGGTACCCAGCCTCTTATCACCTGTCACGTACCCAGCCTCTTATCACCTATCAGGTACCCAGCCTCTTATCACCTGTCAGGTAGTCGGTCTAACAACGTGTCGGGTACCAGGCCTCTTATCACCTGTCCGGTATCCAGACTCTTATCACCTGTCAGGTAGTCGGTCTAACAACGTGTTAGGTTCCCAGCATCTTATCACCTTTCAGGTAGTGGGTATAACAACGTGTCGGGTACCAGGCCTCTTATCACCTGTCAGGTATCGAGCCTCGTATCACCTTTCAGGTAGTCGGTCTATTATCACCTTTCATGTACCCAGCCTCTTATCACCTGTCGGGTACCCAGCTTCTTATCACCTGTCAGGTAGTCGGTCTAACAACGTGTCGGGTACCCAGCCTCTTATCACCTGTTAGGTATCCTGCATCTTATCACTTGTCAGGTAGTCTGTCTAACAATGTGTCAGGTACCCACCATCTTATCACCTGTCAGGTAACCAGCCACTTATCACCTGTCAGGTACCCAACCTCTTATCACCTGTCAGGTATCCAGCCACTTATCACCTGTCAGGTACCCAACCTCTTATCCATCTTATCCAGCCTGTCAGGTATCCAGCCTCCTATCACCTGACAGGTACCCAGCCTCTTATCACCTGTCAGGTAGTCGGTCTAACAACGTGTCAGGTACCCAGCATCTTATCACCTGTCAGGTATCCAGCCTCTTATCACCTGTCAGGTAGTCGGTCTAACAACGTGTCAGGTACCCAGAATCTTATCACCTGTCAGGTAGTGTGTCTAACAACATGTCGGGTACCAGGCCTGTTATCACCTGTCAGGTACCAGCCTCTTATCACCTGTCAGGTACCTAGCCTCTTATCACCTGTCAGGTAGTCGGTCTAACAACGTGTCAGGTACCTAGCCTCTTATCACCTGTCAGGTACCTAGCCTCTTATCACCTGTCAGGTAGTCGGTCTAACAACGTGTCGGGTACCCAGCCTCTTATCACCTGTTAGGTACCCAGCCTCTTATCACCTGTCAGGTACCTAGCCTCTTATCACCTGTCAGGTAGTCGGTCTAACAAAGTGTCGGGTACCCAGCCTCTTATCACCTGTCAGGTACCCAGTCTCTTATCATTTGTCAGGTACCTAGCCTCTTATCACCTGTCAGGTAGTCGGTCTAACAACGTGTCAGGTACCCAGCCTCTTATCACCTGTCAGGTAGTCGGTCTAACAACGTGTCGGATACCCAGCCTCTGATCACCTGGCAGGTATCCAGTCTATTATCACCTTTCAGGTACCCAGCCTCTTATCATCTGTCAGGTACTCAGCATCCTATCACCTGTCAGGTAGTGGGTCTAACAACGTGTCGGGTACCAGGCCTCTTATCACCTGTCAGGTAGTGGGTCTAACAACGTGTCGGGTACCAGGCCTCTTATCACCTGTCAGGTACCCAGCCTCTTATCACCTGTCAGGTATCCAGCCTCTTATCACCTGTCAGGTATCCAGCCTCCTATCACCTGACAGGTACCCAGCATCTTATCACCTGTCAGGTAGTCGGTCGAACAACGTGTCAGGTACCCAGAATCTCATCATCTGTCAGATAGTTGGTCTTACGACGTGTCAGGTACCCAGCATCTTATCACCTGTCAGGTAACGAGCCACTTATCACCTGTCAGGTATCCAGCCACTTATCACCTGTCAGGTACCCAACCTCTTATCACCTGTCAGGTACCCGACCTCTTATCACCTGTCAGGTACCCAGCATCTTATCACCTGTCAGGTATCCAGCCTCTTATCACCTGTCAGGTAGTCGGTTTAACAACGTGTCAGGCACCCAACAACTTATCACCTGTCAGGTATCCAGCCTCTTATCAGCTGTCAGGTAGTCGGTCTAACAACGTGTCGGGTACCAGGCCTCTTATCACCTGTCGGGTATCCAGCCTCTTATCACCTGTCAGGTACCCAGCCTCTGATCACCTGTCAGGTAGTCGGTCTAACAACGTGTCAGGTACCCAGAATCTTATCACCTGTCAGGTAGTTGGTCTAACAACGTGTCAGGTACCCAGCCTCTTATCACCTATCAGGTGCCCAGCATCTTATCACCTGTCAGGTAGTCGGTCTAACAACGTGTCAGGTACCCAGCCTCTTATCACCTGTCAGGTAGTCGGTCTAACAACGTGTCGGGTACCCAGCCTCTGATCACCTGGGAGGAATCCAGTCTATTATCACCTTTCAGGTAACCAGCCTCTTATCACCTGTCAGGTAATGGGTCTAACAACGTGTCGGGTACCAGGCCTCTTATCACCTGTCGGGTATCCAGCCTCTTATCACCTGTCAGGCACCCACCCTCTTATCACCTATGAGGTACCCAGCCTCTTATCATCTGTCAGGTACCCAGCATCCTATCACCTGTCAGGTAGTCGGTCTAACAACGTGTCGGGTACCAGGCCTCTTATCACCTGTCAGGTAGTGAGTCTAACAACGTGTCGGGTACCAGGCCTCTTATCACCTGTCAGGTAACCAGCCTCTTATCACCTGTCAGGTACCCAGCCTCTTATCACCTGTCAGCTAATCGGTCTAACAACGTATCAGGTACCCAGCATCTTATCACCTGTCAGGTAGTGGGTCTAACAACGTGTCGGGTACCCAGCCTCTTATCATCTGTCAGGTACCAGCCTCTTATCACCAGTCAGGTACCTAGCCTCTTATCACCTGGCAGGTAGTCGGTCTAACAACGTGTGGGGTACCCAGCCTCTTATCACCTGTCAGGTACCCAGCCTCTTAGTATTTGTCAGGTACCCAGTCTCTTAGTATTTGTCAGGTACCCAGCCTCTTATCACCTGTCAGGTAGTCGGTCTAACAACGTGTCGGGTACCCAGCCTCTTATCACCTGTCAGGTAACCAGCATCTTATCACCTTTCAGGTAACCAGCATCTTATCACCTGTCAGGTAGTCAGTCTAACAACGTGTCGGGTACCCAGCCTCTTATCATCTGTCAGGTACCAGCCTCTTATCACCAGTCAGGTACCTAGCCTCTTATCACCTGGCAGGTAGTCGGTCTAACAACGTGTGGGGTACCCAGCCTCTTATCACCTGTCAGGTACCCAGCCTCTTAGTATTTGTCAGGTACCCAGCCTATTAGTATTTGTCAGGTACCCAGCCTCTTAGTATTTGTCAGGTACCCAGCCTCTTATCACCTGTCAGGTAGTCGGTCTAACAACGTGTCGGGTACCCAGCCTCTTATCACCTGTCAGGTAACCAGCATCTTATCACCTGTCAGGTATCCAGCATCATATCACCTGTCAGGTAGTCAGTCTAACAACGTGTCAGATACCCAGCCTCTGATCACCTGGCAGGAATCCAGTCTATTATCACCTTTCAGGTAACCAGCATCTTATCACCTGTCAGGTAGTCGGTCTAACAACGTGTCAGATACCCAGCATCTTATCACCTGACAGGAAACCAGCATCTTATCACTTGTCAGGTAGTCTGTATAACAATGTGTCATGTACCCAGCATCTTATCACCTGTCAGGTATCCAGCCTCTTATCACCTGTCAGGTATCCAGCCTCCTATCACCTGACAAGTACCCGGCCTCTTATCACCTGTCAGGTACCCAGCATCTTATCACCTGTCAGGTAGTCGGTCTAACAACGTGTCAGGTAACCAGAATCTTATCACCTGTCAGGTAGTCGGTCTAACAACGTGTCAGGTACCCAGCATCTTATCACCTGTCAGGTAGTCGGTCTAACAACGTGTCAGGTACCCAGCCTCTTATCATCTGTCAGGTAGTGGGTCTAACAACGTGTCGGGTACCAGGCCTCTTATCACCTGTCAGGTACCCAGCCTCTTATCATCTGTCAGGTACCAGCCTCTTATCACCAGTCAGGTACCTAGCCTCTTATCACCTGTCAGGTAGTCTGTCTAACAATGTGTCATGTACCCAGCCTCTTATCACCTGTCAGGTATCCAGTCACTTATCACCTGTCAGGTACCCAACCTCTTATCACCTGTCAGGTATCCAGCCTCTTATCACCTGTCAGGTACCAAACCTCTTATCACCTGTCAGGTATCCAGCCTCCTATCACCTGACAGGTACCCAGCATCTTATCACCTGTCAGGTATCCAGCTTCTTATCACCTGTCAGGTACCCAGCCTCTTATCACCTGTCAGGTAGTGGGTAATAACCAGCCTGTTATCACCTGTCAGGTACCCAGCCTCTTATCACCTGTCAGGTAGTCGGTCTAACAACGTGTCAGGTACCCAGCCTCTTATCACCTGTCAGGTAGTCGGTCTAACAACGTGTCGGGTACCCAGCCTCTTATCACCTGTCAGGTAACCAGCCTCACCTGACAGGTACCCAGCATCTTATCACCTGTCAGGTAGTGGGTCTAACAACGTCTCGGGTACCAGGCCTGTTATCACCTGTCAGGTACCCAGCCTGTTATCACCTGTCAGGTACCCAGCCTCTTATCACCTGTCAGGTACCAGCCTCTTATCACCTGTCAGGTACCCAGCCTCTTATGAACTGTCAGGTACCCAGCCTCTTATCATTTGTGAGGTACCCAGCCTCTTATCACCAGTCAGGTATCACCTGTCAGGTAGTCGGTCTAACAACGTGTCTTATCAACGTGTCAGGTACCCAGCCTCTTATCACCTGTCAGGTACCAGCCTCTTATCACCTGTCAGGTAGTCGGTCTAACAACGTGTGGGGTACCCAGCCATCACCTGTCAGGTACCCAGCCTCTTATATCTCAGGTACCCAGCACCTGTCAGGTACCCAGCCTCTTATCACCTGTCAGGTAGCTAATAACGTGTTGGGTACCCAGCCTCTTATCACCTGTCAGGTAACCAGCCTCTTATCACCTGTCAGGTAGTCTGTCTAACAATGTGTCATGTACCCAGCCTCTTATCACCTGTCAGGTATCCAGCCACTTATCACCTGTCAAGTACCCAACCTCTTATCACCTGTCAGGTATCCAGCCTCTTATCACCTGTCAGGTATCCAGCCTCCTATCACCTGACAAGTACCCGGCCTCTTATCACCTGTCAGGTAGTCGGTCTAACAACGTGTCAGGTAACCAGAATCTTATCACCTGTCAGGTAGTGGGTCTAACAACGTCTCGGGTACCAGGCCTGTTATCACCTGTCAGGTACCCAGCCTGTTATCACCTGTCAGGTACCCAGCCTCTTATCACCTGTCAGGTAGTCGGTCTAACAACGTGTCAGGTACCCAACATCTTATCACCTTTCAGGTACCTAGAATCTTATCACCTGTCAGGTAGTGGGTCTAACAACGTGTCGGGTACCAGGCCTCTTATCACCTGTCAGTTACCAGCCTCTTATCACCTGTCAGGTACCCAGCCTCTGATCACTTGTCAGGTAGTCGGTCTAACAACGTGTCAGGTACCCAGAATCTTATCACCTGTCAGGTAGTCGGTCTAACAACGTGTCTGGTACCCAGCCTCTTACCACTTGTCATGTATCAAGTCTCTTATCACCTGTCAGATAGTTGGTCTAACGACGTGTCAGGTACACAGCATCTTATCACCTGTCAGGTAACCAGCATCTTATCACCTGTCAGGTATCCAGCCACTTATCACCTGTCAGGTACCCAACCACTTATCACCTGTCAGGTACCCAACCTCTTATCACCTGTCAGGTATCCAGCCTCTTATCACCTGTCAGGTATCCAGCTTCTTATCACCTGTTAGGTACCCGACCTCTTATCACCTGTTAGGTATCCAGCCTCTTATCACCTGTCAGGTAGTCGGTCTAACAACGTGTCAGGTACCCAGCATCTTATCACCTGTCAGGTATCCAGCCTCTTATCACCTGTCAGGTAGTGGGTCTAACAACGTGTCGGGTACCAGGCCTCTTATCACCTGTCAGTTACCAGCCTCTTATCACCTGTCAGGTACCCAGCCTCTGATCACCTGTCAGGTAGTCGGTCTAACAATGTGTCGGGTACCCAGCCTCTTATCACCTGTCAGGTACCCTGCCTCTTATTACCTGTCAGGTAGTCGGTCTAACAACGTGTCGGGTACCCAGCCTCTGATCACCTGTAAGGTATCCAGTCTATTATCACCTGTCAGGTACCCAGCCTCTGATCACCTGTCAGGTACCCAGCCTCTTATCATCTGTCAGGTACCCAGCCTCTTATCACCTGTCAGTTACCCAGCCTCTTCTCACCTGTCCGGTATCCAGCCTATTATCAGCTTTAAGGTACCCAGCCTCTGATCACCTGTCAGGTACCCAGCCTCTTATCACCTGTCAGGTACCCAACCACTTATCACCTGTCAGGTACCCAGCCTCTTATCACCTGTCAGGTACTCGGTCTAACAATGTGTCAGGTACCCTGCCTCTTATCAGCTGTCAGGTAACCAGCCTCTTATCACCTATCAGGTAATCGGTCTAACAACGTGTTAGGTACCCAGCATCTGATCACCTGTCAGGTATTTAGCCTCTTATCACCTCTCAGGTACCCAGCCTCTGATCACCTGTCAGGTAGTCGGTCTAACAACGTATCTGGTACCCAGGATCTTATCACCTGTCTGGTAGTGGATTTAACAACGTGTCGGGTACCAGGCCTCTTATCACCTGTCAGGTACCCTGCCTCTTATCACCTGTCAGGTAGTCGGTCTAACAACGTGTCGGGTACCCAGCCTCTGATCACCTGTAAGGTGTCCAGTCTATTATTACCTGTCAGGTACCCAGCCTCTTATCACCTGTCAGGTACCCAGCGTCTTATCATCTGTCAGGTACCCAGCCTCTTATCACCTGTCAGGTACCCAGCCTCTTATCACCTGTCCGGTATCCAGCCTATTATCACCTGTCAGGTACCCAGCCTCTTATCACCTGTCAGGTACCCAACCACTTATCACCTGTCAGGTACCCCGCCTCTTATCACCTGTCCGGTACTCGGTCTAACAATGTGTCAGGTACCCAGCCTCTGATCACCTGTCAGGTAGTCGGTCTAACAACGTATCTGGTACCCAGGATCTTATCACCTGTCTGGTATCACCTGTCAGGTACCACCTGTCAGGTACAGGATCGGTGGACAATGTGTCAGGTACCAGGCCTCTTATCACCTGTCAGGTACCCTGCCTCTTATCACCTGTCAGGTAGTCGGTCTAACAACGTGTCGGGTACCCAGCCTCTGATCACCTGTAAGGTGTCCAGTCTATTATTACCTGTCAGGTACCCAGCCTCTGATCACCTGTCAGGTACCCAGCGTCTTATCATCTGTCAGGTACCCAGCCTCTTATCACCTGTCAGGTACCCAGCCTCTTATCACCTGTCCGGTATCCAGCCTATTATCACCTGTCAGGTACCCAGCCTCTTATCACCTGTCAGGTACCCACCCACTTATCACCTGTCAGGTACCCAGCCTCTTATCACCTGTCAGGTACTCGGTCTCTAACAATGTGTCAGGTACCCAGCCTCTTATCACCTGTCAGGTAACCAGCCTCTTATCACCTATCAGGTAGTCCAGCCTCTTATCACCTGTCCGGTATCCAGCCTGTCAGGTACCCAGCCTCTTATCACCTGTCAGGTACCCAGCCTCTTATCACCTGTCAGGTACCCAGCCTCTTATCACCTGTCAGGTAGTCGGTCTAACAACGTGTCAGGTACCCAGCATCTGATCACCTGTCAGGTATCCAGCCTCTTATCACCTCTCAGGTACCCAGCCTCTGATCACCTGTCAGGTAGTCGGTCTAACAACGTATCAGGTACCCAGTATCTTATCACCTGTCAGGTAGTGGGTCTAACAACGTATCGGGTACCAGGCCTCTTATCACCTGTCAGGTACCCAGCCTCTTATCATCTGTCAGGTACCCAGCCTCTAATCACCTGTCAGGTACCCAGCCCCTTATCACCTGTCAGGTATCCAGCGTCTTATCACCTGTCAGGTACCCAACCTCTTATCACCTGGCAGGTACCTAGCCTCTTATCACCTGTCAGGTACCCAGCCTCTTATCACCTGTCAGGTACCCAGTCTCTTATCACCTGCCAGGTACCCAGCCTCTTATCACCGTTCAGGTACCTAGCCTCTTATTACCTGTCAGGTACCCAGCCTCTCAGGTAGTCGGTCTAACGTGTCGGGTACCTAGTCACCACTTGTAGAGTGCCTTATGATACATATTATAGATATAAGGAATCTTACCTCGCACCTCGTGCCGGGTACCCGGTTTCACACCATGTGTCGGTTACCTACCTGGTTACAGGTACCCGGTCTCGCATCACGCTGGATGTTTCCAGTCCGTACACTTGGAAATCCTAGCTGATACATAATATATTCAGTTTTCTGCTTGAATTTTCACTGTGATGTTGAAAACAAAAGGCCCTGTTTTGTTCCTGGTTGTATACAATGGACAATGTATTATTAACACAGAAGATGCGAAAACAGTTTATGCAGAAAGTTCTCAATGTAATTTGTCGACTTTGTCGTTATTTGGATTTTTTATTGATGACCAGTATTGTGTTGGTCCTGAGATAATATCAGGGTACCCAGGCATGTCATGCCTCGTAATCTGCTGTTCTACATGTAGCCATGTTAACGGTTCTATATACAATGTAAAATGGTTTAGTAAACTATTCATAGTCCTAATTAATGTTGTACGGCAGCCCATACAGTTCATATACAATTTATATCAGTATCCGACGAATGTTGTACGACAGCCCATAAAGTTCACATACAATCCATATCAATATCTGATGAATGTTGTACGACAGTCCATACAGTTCACATATAATTTATAACAATATCTGACGAATGTTGTATGGCAGTCCATACAGTTCACATATAATTTATAACAATATCTGACGAATGTTGTATGGCAGTCTACACAGTTTACATACAATTTATATGAATATCTGATGAATGTTGTACGGCAGTCCTTACAGTTTACATACAATTTATATCAATGTCTGATGAATGTTGTATGGCAGTGCATACAGTTTACATACAATTTATATGAATATCTGACGAATGTTGTACGGCAGCCCATACACTTTACAAACAATCTGAATCAATATCTGACAAATGTTGTACGGCAGCCCATACAGTTTACATACAATTTATATCAATGTCTTATGAATGTTGTATGGCAGTGCATACAGTTTACATACAATTTATATGAATATCTGACGAATGTTGTACGGCAGCCCATACACTTTACAAACAATCTGAATCAATATCTGACAAATGTTGTACGGCAGCCCATACAGTTTACATACAATTTATATCAATGTCTGATGAATGTTGTTTGGCAGTGCATACAGTTTACATACAATTTATATGAATATCTGACGAATGTTGTACGGCAGCCCATACACTTTACAAACAATCTGAATCAATATCTGATGGATATTGTACGGCAGCCCATACAGTTCTCATACAATTGATATCAACATCTAGTCATCATATTTCTAACGCGTGAATATTAAAACTTAGTGACTGACACAAAAGATTCTAAAAAGAATATAATATTGAGCAATTCTCTACAGATTAAGCTAACTTGCCATCGTCGTATTGAGTCTAAGACCACGGCGTACGTTGTAAAGCAGACGATAAACCTACTCGTTTAATTGTCCTATCACAGCGTGACAATGGTGATGTTTATCGTTATAAACTACTGATAAAAATTAAATACATTTGTAATCGATACAACTGATTGATAATTGAAATAACCTCGTATTTCATTGTCAGTTTAAAAGCAACACATTTTAGAATGTTTAGAATTTGTGACATTCATTGTCGTGTAACCAAAGCCATAACAATGATGGAGGAAAATAGAAACTGCAGATAAAACAGGAAAAAAGTGTTACTAAGTCACGTGATTAATCATATGTGTACCGTAATGAAGACCTATAAATAGAATGATAACTTCCTTAGTGTTGAATCACGTTATCCATGCTAGGATAAACGTCTGTTGTCACGATATCTCAATATTATTCAGAACTACAACGAACTGCTACTGAAATATGGGACCGAGTAACTGTTTTACACCGGAATGATCTCCTAGATTATTTTGTTAATTGATTTATATCATTGGAAAATAACATACTAAGGTCAGATATTCATTTCAATATTCCATACATATTACTGTGGTCAGATATTCATTTCAATATTCCATATTACTGAAGTCAGATATTCATTTTAATATTCCATACATATTACTGAAGTCAGATATTCATTGTAATATTCCTTACATATTACTGTGGTCAGATGTTCATTTCAATATTCCATACATATTACTGTGGTCAGATATTCATTTCAATATTCCATACATATTACTGAAGTCAGATGTTCGTTTTAATATTCCATACATATTACTGAAGTCAGATATTCATTGTAATATTCCTTACATATTACTGTGGTCAGATGTTCATTTCAATATTCCATACATATTACTGTGGTCAGATATTCATTTCAATATTCCTTACATATTACTGTGGTCAGATGTTCATTTCAATATTCCATACATATTACTGTGGTCAGATGTTCATTTCAATATTCCATACATATACTGTGGTCAGATATTCATTTCAATATTCCATACATATTACTGTGGTCAGATATTCATTGTAATATTCCATACATGCTACTACCAATCTGTCAATAGAATTAAAACATAAAACGTTAAACACGAACAACACGACAGTTTGAAAGCAAGATGATTTGATCGGTGTTAGAAATGAATAAATTAAATCTCACCTGTTATCCGAAGTAATTAGTTTTCGATAAATGTTGAAATGTTTTAATCCTTCGGTTTAATGTCGATTTTCAGTCATGTTGAACTACGGGAACCCGTACTGCAGTCAATGTAGAGAATACATACATCAATTTAGAGAACCAAGGAACATCTTCAGTAACAGTAAGTACATACATTTATATCCAGTGATGTTATCATGACAGCGAAACAGGAAATCTAGGAGAAATCATGTGAGAATCTACTCAATCACTTCCGTCTCCTCTTTGGTAACTTTATTCCAAGGTGATTCGAACTCAGTGCCACAGATCTCAGTCACATCCCGGGTAAATGGTGCTGTACTCAAGTGATATACCCTGTCTGTGTGATAACATCGCTACATCAACACGACATATTTGGTCCTATACCCGAATTCACCCGAACACACCACCGAAAAACATGTCTCTAGCGTGTTTGTATGGCTGCTTTATTTACTTACAATAGACAATGGAGTTTGTAATCCTGAGGGTTGTGTTTAGACTGAAAAAGCGAACATGTTAATAGAAGAAAGGAACAGAAACATCCATTGAAATGAAATGTTGTCGGCATTGAGTTTACTACACGCTTCTCTGGTTCTTAAATAGCTATATTGTAACACTTACCGCGTTGGTGACAATACGGGCGTTCGGGTAGAAAGAACGCGCGCGCAGTCAGCTTAACATTAAAATCTTTACCGTCATATTATGTTATGTTGACATGATCATATCGAATGAATTATTTTGTTAAAATAAATCGATGAAAAAAGACTGATGAATTTATAATTAGAAATGGAAATAGCTTATACAACTAAATAGAATAAGTGACCTAAATAAAAGATGCTAACACACCTCTAAAACCATGACTCCCTTGTGGCAGTCTCGCGTTACAGCAGTTTTGAAAGGAACACATGGTTTCATACTAAAGGGATGGAAACATAGTATTAAATAGCCTGACACTGTAGTAATTATTAGGTCCTATTTAATCACTGGAAATCAATCAATTAATCGATACAAATTAATCACCACGCGCATATCTCAGATCACTGGATGCATATCATTCTCTGTCCCTTCATGAGGTTCATACTTTTTTCATTTATTATACTTAGATTGGTACTAGACATTTGGATTAGTATCCGATCTTTGGATTAGTACCCGATATTTGGATTAGTACCCGATCTTTGGATTAGTACCCGATATTTGGATTGGTACCCGATCTTTGGATAAGTATCCGATCTTTGGATTGGTACCCGATCTTTGGATTAGTACCTGATCTTTGGATTAGTATCCGATCTTTGGATTAGTACCCGATCTTTGGATTAGTACCCGATCTTTGGATTAGTATCCGATCTTTGGATTAGTACCCGATCTTTGGATTAGTACCCGATCTTTGGATTAATACCCGATCTTGGGACTAGTATCCGATCTTTGTATTAGTACCCGATATTTGGATTAGTACCCGATCTTTGGATTAGTACCTGATCTTTGGATTAGTATCCGATCTTTGGATTAGTATCCGATCTTTGGATTAGTACCCGATCTTTGGATTAGTACCTGATCTTTGGATTAGTATCCGATCTTTGGATTAGTACCCGATCTTTGGATTAGTACCTGATCTTTGGATTAGTATCCGATCTTTGGATTAGTACCCGATCTTTGGATTAGTTCCCGATCTTTGGATTAATACCCGATCTTGGGACTAGTATCCGATCTTTGTATTAGTACCCGATATTTGGATTAGTACCCGATCTTTGGATTAGTATCCGATCTTTGGATTAGTACCCAATACTTGGATTGACACGCGACAGTCGGATTAGTACCCGATACTTGTATTAACACGCGATAGTCGGATTAGAACCTGTTGTTTGGATTAGTACCCGATGATGTGATCGTCGGAATATTGGATATATATAGAGATAATATAGATACTGCAATCAATATTTGTTATTGGCGTTAACATCAACATTAAGGCAGAGGATATTATAATTAAAACTATTAACAGACAGGTTTTTATCTCAAAATCCACCTGTAACTTAGTATCGATTATACCTTACAGGTCAGAGAAGTCAATATCGTGAATACATTATAGGATGGAGAAGTCATTATCGTGAATATATTATAGGATGGAGGAGTCAATATCGTGAATATATTATAGGATGGAGAAGTCAATATCGTGAATATATTATAGGATGGAGAAGTCAATATCGTGAATATATTATAGGATGGAGGAGTCAATATCGTGAATATATTATAGGATGGAGGAGTCAATATCGTGAATATATTATAGGATGGAGAAGTCAATATCGTGAATATATTATAGGATGGAGAAGTCAATATCGTAAATATATTATAGGATGGAGGAGTCAATATCGTGAATATATTATAGGATGGAGGAGTCAATATCGTGAATATATTATAGGATGGAGGAGTCAATATCGTGAATATATTATAGGATGGAGAAGTCAATATCGTGAATATATTATAGGATGAAGAAGTCAATATCGTGAATATATTATAGGATGGAGGAGTCAATATCGTGAATATATTATAGGATGGAGGAGTCAATATCGTGAATATATTATAGGATGGAGGAGTCAATATCGTGAATATATTATAGGATGGAGGAGTCAATATCGTGAATATATTATAGGGTGGAGGAGTCAATATCGTGAGATATATTATAGGATGGAGGAGTCAATATCGTGAGATATATTATAGGATGGAAAAGTCAATATCGTGAATATATTATAGGATGGAGAAGTCAATATCGTGAATATATTATAGAATAGTGCTGTCTGTATCTTGGGTAGATTATAGGATAGTACAATTTGTATCATAGATACGTGATTTTTCTATTTCAACTTGATACTGTTAACGAGAAACTCACACAGAACAATATTTGTGTTCCTAAAACTGTAGGGTAGGAACATACCGGTTGTGACACTACCAGTCGTGTTACTGTAGGGTAGGAACATACAGGTTGTGTCACTACCAGTCGTCTTACTGTAGGGTAGTAACATACAGGTTGTGTCACTACAAAAAGATATTGTCTTACTATAGGTTAGGAACATACAGGTTGTGGCACTACCAGTAGACAACGTCTTACTTTAGGGTAGGAACATACAGGTAGTGTCACTACCAATAGACATCGTCTTACTGTAGGGTAGGAACATACAGGTTGTGTCACTACCAGTCGTCTTACAGTAGGGTAGGAACATACAGATTGTGTCACTACCAGTAGATGTCGTCTTACTGTAGGAAAGGAACATACAGGTTGTGTCACTGCTAGTCGTCTTGCTGTAGGGTAGGAACATACAGGTTGTGGCACTACCAGTAGACAACGTCTTACTGTAGGGTAGGAACATACAGGTTGTGTCACTACCAAAAGACATTGTCTAACTGTAGGGTAGGAACATACAGGTTGTGGCACTACCAGTAGACAACGTCTTACTGTAGGGTAGGAACATACAGGTTGTGTCAATACCAGTAGATGTCGTCTTACAGTAGGGTAGGAACATACAGGTTGAGTGACTACTAATAGGCATCGTCTAACTGTAGGGTAGGAAGATACAGGTTGTGTCACTACCAATAGATGTTGCCTTACTGTAGGGTAGGAACATACAGCTTGTGTCACTACCAGTCGTGTTACTGTAGGGTAGGAACATACAGGTTGTGTCACTACCAGTCGTCTTACTGTAGGGTAGGAACATACAGGTTGTGTCACTACCAGTCGTCTTACTGTAGGGTAGGAACATACAGGTTGTGTCACTACCAGTCGTCTTGCTGTAGGGTAGGAACATACAGGTTGTGTCACTACCAGTCGTCTTGCTGTAGGGTAGGAACATACTGGTTGTCTCACTACTGAGAGATGTCGTCTTACTGTAGGTTAGGAACATACAGGTTGTGTCACTACCAGTCGTCATACTGTAGGGTAGTTACATACAGGTTGTGTCACTGCTAATAGATGTCGTCTTACTGTGGGGTAGGAACATACAGGTTTTGTCACTACCAATATATGTCGTCTTACTGTAGGGTAGGAACATACAGGTTGTGTCACTACCAATATATGTCGTCTTACTGTAGGGTAGGAACATACAGGTTGTGTCACTACGAATATATGTCGTCTTACTGTAGGGTAGGAACATACAGGTTGTGTCACTACCAATATATGTCGTCTTACTGTAGGGTAGGAACATACAGGTTGTGTCACTACCAATATATGTCGTCTTACTGTAGGGTAGGAACATACAGGTTGTGTCACTACCAATAGATGTCGTCTTACTGAAGGGAAGGAACATACAGGTTGTGTCACTGCCAGTCGTCTTACAGTAGGATAGGAACATACGGGTTGTGTCACTACTAATATATGTCGTCTTACCGTAGGATAGAAACAAACAGGTTGTGTCACTACCGGTCGTTATCCCGTAATGTAGGAACATACAGGTTGTGTCACTATCAGTCGTCTTACTGTAGGGTAGTAACATACAGGTTGTGTCAATACCAATAGATGTCGTCTTACTGAAGGGAAGGAACAGACAGGTTGTGTCACTACCAATAGATGTCGTCTTACTGAAGGGAAGGAACATACAGGTTGTGTCACTACCAATAGATGTCGTCTTACTGAAGGGAAGGAACATACAGGTTGTGTCACTACCAATAGATGTCGTCTTACTGTAGGGTAGGAACATACAGGTTGTGTCACTACCAATAGACATCGTCTTACTGTAGGGTAGGAACATACAGGTTGTTTCACTACCAATAGACATCGTCTTACTGTAGGGTAGGAACATACAGGTTGTTTCAATACCAATAGACATCGTCTAACTGTAAGGTAGGAACATACAGGTTGTGTCACTACTAATAGATGTCGTCTTACTGTAGGGTAGGAACATACAGGTTGTGTCACTACTAGTAGATGTCGTCTTACTGTAGGGTAGGAACATACATGTTTTGTCACTGCTAATAGATGTCGTCTTACTGTAGGGTAGGAACATACAGGTTGTGTCACTACCAATAGATGTCGTATTACTGTAGGGTAGGAACATACAGGTTGTGTCACTACTAATAGATGTCGTCTTACTGTGGTGTAGGAACATACAGGTTGTGTCACTACCAGTCGTCTTACTGTAGGGTAGGAACATACAGGTTGTGTGTCACTAGCAATAGATGTCGTATTTCTGTAGGATAGGAACATACAGGTTGTTTCACTACTAGTAGATGTCGTCTTACTGTAGGGTAGGAACATACATGTTTTGTCACTGCTAATAGATGTCGTCTTACTGTAGGGTAGGAACATGGTTGTGTCACTAGGAACATACAGGTTGTGTCACTACCAATAGATGTTGTGTCGTCTTACTGTAGGGTAGTAACATACAGGTTGTGTCACTACCAATAGATGTCGTCACATACTGTAGGGGTAGGAACATACAGGTTGTGTCACTACCAATAGATGTCGTCTTACTGTCGGTCTTACTGTAGTAGGGTAGGAACATACAGGTTGTGTCACTACTAATAGATGTCGTCTTACTGTAGGGTAGGAACATACAGGTTGTGTCACTACCAGTCGTCATACTGTAGGGTAGGAACATACAGGTTGTGTCACTACCAGTCGTCTTACTGTGGTGTAGGAACATACAGGTTGTGTCACTATCAATATATGTCGTCTTACTGTAGGGTAGGAACATAAAGGTTGTGTCATTACCAATATATGTCGTCTTACTGTAGGGTAGGAACATACAGGTTGTGTCACTACCAATATATGTCGTCTTACTGTAGGGTAGGAACATACAGGTTGTGTCGCTACCAATATATGTCGTCTTACTGTAGGGTAGGAACATACAGGTTGTGTCACTACCAATAGATGTCGTCTTACTGTGGGGAAGGAACAGACAGGTTGTGTCACTATCAATAGACATCGTCTTACTGTAGGGTAGGAACAAACAGGTTGTGTCACTACAAGTCGTCTTACTGTAGGGTAGGAACATACAGGTTGTGTCACTACCAATAGATGTCGTCTTACTGTGGGTAAGGAACATACAGGTTGTGTCACTACCAATATATGTCGTCTTACTGTAGGGTAGGAACATACAGGTTGTGTCACTACCAATAGATGTCGTCATACTGTAGGGTAGTAACATACAGGTTGTGTCACTGCCAGTCATTTTACTGTAGGGTAGGAACATACAGGCTGTGTCACTACCAATAGATGTTGTCTTACTGTAGGGTAGGAACATACAGGTTGTGTCATTACCAATATATGTCGAACATACAGGTTGTGTCACTACCAATATATGTCGTCTTACTGTAGGGTAGGAACATACAGGTTGTGTCACTACCAATAGACATCGTCTTACTGTAGGGTAGGAACATACAGGTTGTGTCACTACCAATATATGTCGTCTTACTGTAGGGTAGGAACATACAGGTTGTGTCACTACTAATAGATGTCGTGTTACTGTGGGGTAGGAGCATACAGGTTGTGTCACTACCAATATATGTCGTCTTACTGTAGGGTAGGAACATACAGGTTGTGTCACTACCAATAGACATCGTCTTACTGTAGGGTAGTAACATACAGGTTGTGTCAATACCAATAGATGTCGTCTCACTGTGGGGAAAGAACATACAGGTTGTGTCACTACCATTAGACATCGTCTAAATGTAGGGTAGGAACATACAGGTTGTGTCACTACCAATATATGTCGTCTTACTGTATGGTAGGAACATACAGGTTGTGTCACTACCAATATATGTCGTCTTACTGTATGGTAGGGACATACAGGTTGTGTCACTGCCAGTCGTCTTACAGTAGGGTAGGAACATACAGGTTGTGTCACTACCAATAGACATCGTCTAACTGCAGGATAGGAACATACAGATTGTGTCAATACTAGTAGATGGGGCTTTATTTAAGAATGATGATACACACTAGATGGCGCCTTTCTGTACAATGATGATACACACTAGATGGCGCCTTTCTGTACAATGATGATACACACTAGATGGCGCCTTTCTGTACAATGATGATACACACTAGATGGCGCCTTTCTGTACAATGATGATACACACTAGATGGCGCCTTTCTGTACAATGATGATACACACTAGATGGCGCCTTTCTGTACAATGATGATACACACTAGATGGCGCCTTTCTGTACAATGATGATACACACTAGATGGCGCCTTTCTGTACAATGATGATACACACTAGATGGCGCCTTTCTGTACAATGATGATACTCACTAGATGACAGAAGTTAGTTACAGCTAATTAGAGATAAATGAAAAGTTGACATTGTCGCCCGTAAACATACAAGAACATTAAAACGAAAAACAAACTTGCAATGCGCATATGCAGAGAAACAAAATGCTATGATTCGGATGTCTAGGCTATCATAGTTTAACAAATAACTTCCTTTGGTGTAACTATAGGAACCAGACATCGGTTGCGTATGCGTGATCGTTTCAACACACGACAGTGATTCGTAGTTACGTTCTAATTGCTGAATTAATGATATTTAAAAATGCTGAAAAGAACATAGATATTTGTTATACCCTGTAGATTCAGTTCCTATATATTTATATAGAGAAAGAAATGTCCAAATGGACTGTTAAAATCGACTGTTAACCGCTTTACGGAAACATACGAGTACGCCCGAGTGAGAACGACGTTTTCTTTACATTAGAGTCATCTTCTCTTATTGTCTGCACAACAAAATGACGATCAGTAGGCCTAGTGACGCAAACACATTCGGTCTGGCATCGGAGGAGGAAATACAGCAATCAGATTTGAAATATGGTTTGTGTTGTAGTACTTTTACGTCATCTTTGTGAAGGATATAACAAAACAGTTATTGACTGGGGTTGAGGGCATAACAATTCATCTGTTGCCCTCAACCCCAGTCAATAACTGTATAATATTTCACAGAGTAGTTGCCAATGTTATTAAGTATTGAAATTCATTTTATGGAAAAAATAGCTTTTTCAAAATTTGTTAATTTCAAAAACTTCAGTATAGTTTTATGATTATCTTGGAATTTCAAACGTGTACACTACATCAAATGAAACATAAATACCTTAACAAAGAAAGAACTACGGAATTGATTATCTTACCGATCACGAGGTAAATAGCACCGGTACACTGGGGATAAATCTGTAAAATTCATAGAATACAAGTTCTTATAACACAACCAGTAGAAGATTTGAGTTTGACGTTTCCATGACTACACGGTCATCTTATAGTTCTTAAAACACAACCAGTAGAAGATTAGAGTGTGACGTTTTGATGACTACATGGTCACCTTATAGATCCTATAACACATCCAGTAGAAGATTAGAGTGTGACGTTTCGGTGACTACACGGTCACCTTCATCAGACAAATGGCCAGTATTGAGCGTACCAGCAATGACGTACGTAGTGTACAAGATGGTAAGGAATCGACCAAATTTTCCCGCTGTACTGTAATCCTATGTACACTATGTTCGAAAATCAGATTACAGACAAAAATTTACTGAGAGGAAAAAGAAATGCAATTAGGAATTCCCAGGTCAACTACGGGAAATAGAAAAGGGTTTTAGAATGTAATTATGGTGTAACTGGAAGATATGTGACCACTCTGTCATCTACGCGGTCGGGCAGGTGACCCCTTACCTTTTCACGTCCGTTCCGGGAATCGAACCCCGGTCGGCTAGGTGAAAGGCGAGTGCGTTAACACTGCGCCACCCGACCACTTGTTCATTGGTAAATTAAGTAAACTGTTAAGTGGTAAATAATTGATTTGACCAATTAATTAGGTAACGGGCTCGGCGGTACTACTGTTACCTGGTAAATAATTGATTTGACCAATTAATTAGGTGACGGGCTCGGCGGTACTACTGTTACCTGGTAAATAATTGATTTGACCAATTAATTAGGTAACGGGCTCGGCGGTAATACTGTTACCTGGTAAATAATTGATTTGACCAATTAATTAGGTAACAGGCTCGGCGGTAATACTGTTACTTGGTAAATAATTGATTTGACCAATTAATTAGGTAACAGGCTCGGCGGTAATACTGTTACTTGGTAAATTGTTGATTTGACCAATTAATTAGGTAACAGGCTCGGTGGTACTACTGTTACTTGGTAAATAATTAATTTGACCAATTAATTAGGTAACAGACTCGGCGGTACTACTGTTACCTGGTAAATAATTGATTTGATCAATTAATTAGGTAACAGGCTCGGTGGTAATACTGTTACCTGGTAAATAATTGATTTGACCAATTAATTAGGTAAAAGGCTCGGTGGTAATACTGTTACTGGGTAAAGAATTGGTTTGACCAATTAATTAGGTAACGGGCTCGGCGGTAATACTATTACTTGGTAAATAATTGATTTGACCAATTAATTAGGTAACAGGCTGCTCGGTGGTAATACAGTTACCTGGTAAATAATTGATTTGACCAATTAATTAGGTAACAGGCTCGGCGGTAAAACTGTTACCTGGTAAATAATTGATTTGACCAATTAATTAGGTAACAGGCTCGGCGGTAATACTGTTACCTGGTAAATACTTGATTTGACCAATTAATTAGGTAACAGGCTCGGTGGTAATACTGTTACCTGGTAAATACTTGATTTGACCAATTAATTAGGTAACAGGCTCGGTGGTACTACTGTTACCTGGTAAATACTTGATTTGACCAATTAATTAGGTAACAGGCTTGGTGGTAATACTGATATTTGATAAATAATTGATTGGTAACATGTTGGATTTACAGGGCAGTATAGAGTCAGAATTAATTGTCAGATATTACACTAGTGAGACATGTAACAGAATAACCAATGTTTAATGGGAACTTACCTTGAACCTCGCGTCAGCGCCCATGTAGACAAGTGAATCTTGTATCTATGTAGGAAAGTATCGAGCATCGGACAGTCCAAACCCATTGGTCAATCAGCCGAGACGAAAGTATCCTCACAAAATGGACAGGTTCACATAATGTTATATCTTCTCGTCGTGATGTCATTCATAATGACGTAACAACGTTTCAAAGTGATGTTTTTTTTCCTTTATCAATGGCGGTTTCATTTAAATTTTCATTACAGGTATTCATGTTGGAACGGGCTTGTAGTGAAATTTACAGGAAACGGAAACTGTCGACTTATCTCCACATTGCGGACGCGGTGTGGTGCGCCAATTAAACGGTACCACACTGGAGGTTGTAGACGGTTCACATAATTTAAAGTAAAACGCAAATAGTTAACATAGAAACAAGACAGGTATTCATGACCTTTCAACTTTGAAACAAATTTACAGATCCGGCGGAAGACGGTATTTTATACAAAGATACTGTTGAAATCTGAAACACGAATCCATCTAGAGAACAATCTCTCCTGGATCTACTTCACGGCTACTCCGGACCGACACCGACTGGCGATGAAAGCTAACGCAGCAGAATATAATAACATTTTGTCGCACAAAGAAGATTTATTAAGCATTGAGCTCCAAAACAAGTCCATATTGTTTCGTTTATACTTTTAATTTGTGCCCACGTGAATAACGGTTCTGAAAAACCATTATATAGTTGTGTTTGTGCGGATTGTATAACGAGAAAGGCGGCTTAACCTATTGAATTTGATAAACACAGTAGAAGATCTTTATAGAACAAATTTTCATTAAATATGAAAAGGTTTTTCGAACATGAAAGCAACACAATTGTGCTCACTTACAATGCGGCTCCCACTGTACATACATATAGCGACTAGGTTTATACAGCACACTGGTAAGTCCGCGTAATCAACATAGATTAATCATTTCGAAATCCATAAACTACTCATAGAAAGTAGTGAACCGTTCTAAGGTTCATTCTGTTTGCTACAATACACTCGGAATTTTATCTTGTGTCCGTAAAGAAATGCATTGCTTGGTATAGAATCTCTGCTAAATGTCAGAGACAATACCTTAAACAAAAGCGGTCTTTGTGATAATGTTTAAATGGTTCATACAGAGAATTAGATGCAGTCGACAATTATTACCCAGTAAACCCCTCTTCACCAAAGATTGTAGTAACAACTGGCGATTTATAAAATGATGTTACACTATCAATGGACACACAAAGCTTTAAATAAATCAACTATACCCTTATTGAACTAAGTGCTGAATTTTAGAGCCTAGAACAATATCGTGCTTTAGAAAAATCAATTTTAGGCATAATTAGGTTATGTATACAAAACTGGGCAACAAAACAACACCAAAAGTGATTATCTCAATTCATCTCCAATTCTGTTTTCAGTTTCCTCATTCATATGAATTATATGGAGAGATATTGTAAAAATTAATCCATAACCAATACGTTAATTATTTCGAAAAGAATATAGTTCCTTAATAGCATCCCTGGTAGTTAGACAGTACCTGGACTATATCCCTGGTAGGTAGACAGTTCCTTAATAGCATCCCTGGTAGTTAGACAGTACCTGGACCATATATCCCTGGTAGGTAGACAGTTCCTGGACTATATATCATGTAGGTAGACAGTTCCTGGACTATATCCCTAGTAGGTAGACAGTTCCTGGACTGTATCCCTGGAAGATAGACAGTTCCTGGACTATATCCCTGGTAGGTAAACAGTACCTGGACTATATCCCTGGTAGGTAGACAGTTCCTGGACTATATCCCTGGTAGGTAGACATTTCCTAGACTATATCCGTGGTAGGTAGACAGTTCCTGGACTATATCCGTGGTAGGTAGACAGTTCCTGGACTATATCCGTGGTAGGTAGACAGTTCCTGGACTATATCCCTGGTAGGTAGACAGTTCCTGGACTATATCCCTGGTAGGTAGACAGTTCCTGGACTATATCCCTGGTAGGTAGACAGTTCCTGGACTATGTCCCTAGTAGGTAGACAGTTCCTGGACTATATCCCTAGTAGGTAGACAGTTCCTGGACTGTATCCCTGGAAGATAGACAGTTCCTGGACTATATCCCTGGTAGGTAAACAGTACCTGGACTATATCCCTGGTAGGTAGACAGTTCCTGGACTATATCCCTGGTAGGTAGACATTTCCTAGACTATATCCGTGGTAGGTAGACAGTTCCTGGACTATATCCGTGGTAGGTAGACAGTTCCTGGACTATATCCCTGGTAGGTAGACAGTTCCTGGACTATATCCCTGGTAGGTAGACAGTTCCTGGACTATATCCCTGGTAGGTAGACAGTTCCTGGACTATATCCCTGGTAGGTAGACAGTACCTGGACTATATCCCTGGTAGGTAGACAGTTCCTGGACTATATCCCTGGTAGGTAGACAGTTCCTGGACTATATCCCTGGTAGGTAGACAGTTGCTGGACTATATCCCTGGTCTGTAGACAGTTCCTGGACTATATCCCTGGTAGGTAGACAGTTCCTGGACTATATCTCATGTAGGTAGACAGTTCCTGGACTATATCCCTAGTAGGTAGACAGTTCCTGGACTGTATCCCTGGAAGATAGACAGTTCCTGGACTATATCCCTAGTAGGTAGACAGTTCCTGGACTATATATCATGTAGGTAGACAGTTCCTGGACTATATCCCTAGTAGGTAGACAGTTCCTGGAATATATCCCTGGTAGGTAGACAGTTCCTGGACTATATCCCTGGTAGGTAGACAGTTCCTGGACTATATCCCAAGTAGGTAGACAGTTCCTGGACTATATCCCTGGTAGGTAGACAGTTCCTGGACTATATCCCTGGTAGGTAGACAGTTCCTGGACTATATCCCTGGTAGGTAGACAGTTCCTGGACTATATCCCAAGTAGGTAGACAGTTCCTGGACTATATCCCTGGTAGGTAGACAGTTCCTGGACTATATCTCATGTAGGTAGACAGTTCCTGGACTATATCCCTGGTAGGTAGACAGTTCCTGGACTATATCTCATGTAGGTAGACAGTTCCTGGACTATATCCCTGGTAGGTAGACAGTTCCTGGACTATATCTCATGTAGGTAGACAGTTCCTAGACTATATCCCTAGTAGGTAGACAGTTCATGGACTATATCCCTGGAAGGTAGACAGTTCCTGGACTATATCCCTGGAAGGTAGACAGTTCATGGACTATATCCCTGGTAGTTAGACAGTTCCTGGACTATATCCCTGGAAGTTAGACAGCACCTGGACTATATCTCAAGTAGGTAGACAGTTCCTGGACTATATCCCTAGTAGGTAGACAGTTCCTGGACTATATCCATGGTAGGTAGACAGTTCCTGGACTATATCCCTGGTAGGTAAACAGTACCTGGACTATATCCCTGGTAGGTAGACAGTTCCTGGACTATATCCCTGGTAGGTAGACAGTTCCTGGACTATATCCCAAGTAGGTAGACAGTTCCTGGACTATATCCCTGGTAGGTAAACAGTACATGGACTATATCCCTGGTAGGTAGACAGTTCCTGGACTATATCCCTGGTAGGTAGACAGTTCCTGGACTATATCCCTGGTAGGTAGACAGTTCCTGGACTATATCCCTGGTAGGTAGACAGTTGCTGGACTATATCCCTGGTCTGTAGACATTCCTGGACTATATCCCTGGTAGGTAGACAGTTGCTGGACTATATCCCTGGTCTGTAGACAGTTCCTGGACTATATCCCTGGTCTGTAGACAGTACCTGGACTATATCCCTGGTCTGTAGACAGTTCCTGGACTATATCCCTGGTAGGTAGACAGTTGCTGGACTATATCCCTGGTCTGTAGACAGTTCCTGGACTATATCCCTGGTAGGTAGACAGTTGCTGGACTATATCCCTGGTCTGTAGACAGTACCTGGACTATATCCCTGGTCTGTAGACAGTTCCTGGACTATATCCCTGGTAGGTAGACAGTTGCTGGACTATATCCCTGGTCTATAGACAGTTCCTGGACTATATCCCTGGTAGGTAGACAGTTGCTGGACTATATCCCTGGTCTGTAGACAGTTCCTGGACTATATCCCTGGTAGGTAGGGAGATCCCTATTTTGCTGATGTAGAAGCTGGAATTGATGTAGATTCTTGTCCTCCTAAATATAATGGCATTTCCAGTGGCTATGTCGCTATCAGAAAGACCCCATTCACGGACGTGTATGTCAAGTTTTTCTTTTCGAATCAGGATCATGAAAAGAAAAGACGCAATTCCGCTATCTCTACTAGTTGTTTGAGCCTGAATAGACAATCTCATAATTAAACGTTGAAAATTTATTAATCCGATAAACGCAATTGTGCAGAGCGGAGAGTCTCCTGGACGACTGAACGAGTTACAATGAAGCCCGATCATCTCTCTTCAATGCTTGTATAGTTTCCGTATTAAACTCAGGCCCATAAATCACGCGCGGCCTATTATAAGTAAGACGTAAAGGTCTTTACAACAGTACAGCATGAATAGTATCATCTAGAGCTTTGCATGAAATACAATTTCGTTTCAAAAGATTCTAAGTAATATGACGGTGGTTCGGCGAATGTGATAGCGAAATTTAGAGGAAAGCTTTTGTCCATAACTACGGATGTAGAGAAAATCTTTTGTAAGCCTACACATAGATCAAAATCTCTTCCCTTTTGTACAGATTTGTAATTAAGAGTTAAATTAATACTATTAGGGAAAAGATTGTCTGATTCGGTGACTGAAAGTGACGATTATAACGGTCGCTACTCCGTTGTCACATCCAACAAACTAGATGGTTTGACACATTGATCTGGAGACTGTGGACATACCATTCGGTACGGCGTTTGTCTCTTTCACCAGCAAGTAAGAGGTTCAGTTACAGGACTTCCTCCGTCAAAATGTGGATAAAAAAACCCTAGAAAGAATAATTGTTTCAATTCCCCGTACGGATGGGAAACTTTAAAGTGGTTCTTCAAATGTAACCTGAATTTGTCGACCGTATTAAGGAAGGCCGTTCCGAGCTCTCAAGCTCATCAATAATCTAGTGTGTTTGTTCGCGTGACATGTCGGAAAATTAATTAACGTTACCTCAGAAAAAATACTGAATTCACACCAAACAAAATATTTCATGTTTATATGTGAAATGAATACGATCAACTGATATACCACTCTCTTGTCGTTTGGTACTCCATGGACATGTCGTTTGATACTCCATGGACATGTCGTTTGATACTCCACTCACTTGTCGTTTGATACTCCATGGACATGTCGTTTGGTACTCCATGTACTTGTCGTTTGGTACTCCATGGGCAGTTCGTTTGGTACTCTATGGCCATGTCGTTTGGTACTCCACTCACTTGTCGTTTGGTACTCCATGGCCATGTCGTTTGGTACTCCACTCACTTGTCGTTTGGTACTCCATGGCCATGTCGTTTGGTACTCCAATCACTTGTCGATAGGTACTCAATGGACATGTCGTTTGGTACTTCATGAATGTGTGCTTTGGTACTCCTCTCACTTGTCGTTTGGTACTCCTCTCACTTGTCGTTTGGTACTCCATGGCCATGTCGTTTGGTACTCCTCTCACTTGTCGTTTGGTACTCCAATCACTTGTCGATAGGTACTCCATGGCCATGTCGTTTGGTACTCCTCTCACTTGTCGTTTGGTACTCCAATCACTTGTCGATAGGTACTCCATGGCCATGTCGTTTGGTACTCCTCTCACTTGTCGTTTGGTACTCCAATCACTTGTCGATAGGTACTCCATGGCCATGTCGTTTGGTACTCCTCTCACTTGTCGTTTGGTACTCCAATCACTTGTCGATAGGTACTCCATGGCCATGTCGTTTGGTACTCCTCTCACTTGTCGTTTGGTACTCCAATCACTTGTCGATAGGTACTCCATGGCCATGTTTGTTACTCCACTCACTTTTGATTTCAGAATATTTTATTGTCTTGGTGGTATTGACAGTAGGAATTGGGCAACAGGTAGAGCCTATGAAAGCCCTCTCCTTACAGTACATAAACAAGTATACAGACACATCAATCAAAATTAGAGATAACAGATAATAATAATATTAGGAATAAGAATGTAGAAGATAGATTCATATGGATGATTATATAACAGAAATGCAAAATAGGCATCACCATCATTTGTATTATTGAGTTCCAGAGCAGTAACATAAACTAAAAAGTACAATTAGGTATCACAAGATATTACAAGACTGGGTCAAAAAATGTCCATTTGTGGTGGGACAGGCTGCAGGTTCAAACAGTGCATTTGCACACAATCCTGAGCTGAGTCCCTAAAATGGACAGGCGTACCCATCGCCATCATTTGTATTATTGAGTTCCAGAGCAGTAACATAAACTAAAAAGTACAATTAGGTATCACAAGATATTACAAGACTGGGTCAAAAAATGTCCATTTGTGGTGGGACAGGCTGCAGGTTCAAACAGTGCATTTGCACACAATCCTGAGCTGAGTCCCTAAAATGGACAGGCGTACCCACACTTGAGACATCAAATACAAATGAAAGATAGAAAAGATAGAAGTATAGAATGGGATGTACATTTGCTAAAACAGGCAACCAGTGTCAGTTATGAATCTCTGAACTATATCAAGAATAAATTTATTCATGTTTGCATCAAGTATAGGAGAACCTTTAAGAAATGTATCAATTGTAGGAGGTATAGAATCACTAAGGTCAGAAAGGGAATTAAAGAGGAGTTGTCTCTGGTTAGTAAAGAAGGGACAGTGGAAAAAGAAGTGAGTACAATCTTCAACTGGGTGGCCACAGCTACAGGCAGGGTTATCTTTAAGGTGGGAATTGAATAAATCAAAATTCAGATTACTTGCAGAGTTTCTTAGTTGACATAAAATTATGTTAGCTTTTCTTTGTCCTTTATATTTGAAAGTATCATTACAGTGGAAAGGAGGAATGGTAGCTTGCTGTGATAAAAAAGTTTTTTTATCGCATAAATAGAAGTTAATGAGGGATACAGACAAGATGGGCCATTCCATTCATTCATGAGTTTTGGAAAGAAGCTAGTGCTATATTGACAAGTTCTTGTATGGGGCACATCAAACAATCTATTGTGTCGAAGTGGATAAGGAGCATTATTATTGTTTATAAAAGCTTGGATAGAGTCAAATACATGAGGAGGGCATCTGTTATTTAAAATCTTAAAAAATGGATATTTTGATGTAAGTGTCTTCTTTTAGCTAAGGGTATTAATCCAGACTCATTATATAGAATTGCATGACTGGTGCCCCGTCTTAGGCCAGTAATAATGTGAATTGCCTCTAGTTGAATTGATTCTAAGATGTTGCATTCCCTTTCTGTGCAATTAGCCCAAACAATATCAGCATATTCTAAAATAGGACGAATAAATGTAATATATATCAATTCAAGTGACTTTCTGTCAATTTTATACTTTAACATTCTAAGTACATTTGTTCGTTTATAAGCTTTCTCATAGATAGAGTTTATGTGGTTTGACCAATTAGCATGACTATTAAAAGTTAGACCAAGGTGCTTATGGAAGGTAACATTTTTAATAACTGAATCATTAAAGTGCAGATTTGGATGCAACATCTCAGAATCAACTCTCCTTGAAAAAAGTAGGGATTCTGTCTTGTCAGGATTAAAAATAATACCCAATCTATTGGCCCACCTAGAATTTTTTTGAAGATCATTATTAAGTATATTAGCCGCATCTTGTTTATCGCCCTCAACTAAGCCATATAAAGATGTGTCGTAAAATAGTAAATTATCACCACTCACTTGTCGTTTGGTACTCCACTCACTTGTCGTTTGGTACTCCATGGACATGTGGTTTGGTACTCCACTCACTTGCCGTTTGGTACCCCACTCAATTGTCGTTTGGTACTCCATGGACATTTCGTTGGGTACTCCATGGACATGTCGTTTGGTATTCCACTCACTTGTCGTTTGGTACTCCACGCACTTGTCGTTTGGTACTCCATGGACATGCGGTTTGGTACTCCACTCACTTGTCGTTTGGTACTCCACGCACTTGTCGTTTGGTACCCCACTCAATTGTCGTTTGGTACCCCACTCAATTGTCGTTTGGTACTCCATGGACATGTGGTTTGGTACTCCACTCACTTGCCGTTTGGTACCCCACTCAATTGTCGTTTGGTACTCACATGTCGGTTGGTACTCCACTCACTTGTCGTTTGGTACCCCACTCACATTCACTTGCCGTTTGGTACTCCATGGACATGTCGTTTGGTACTCCACCTCCACTCACTTGTGGTTTGGTATTCCATGGATATGTCGTTTGGTACACCATGGACATGTCGGTTGGTACTCCACTCACTTGTCGTTTGGTACTCCATGAACATGCGGTTTGGTACTCCACTCACTTGTCGTTTGGTACCCCACTCAATTGTCGTTTGGTACTCCACTCACTTGTCGTTTTGTACTCCATGGACATGTCGTTTGGTACTCCACGCACTTGTCGTTTGGTACTCCATGGACATGCGGTTTGGTACTCCACTCACTTGTCGTTTGGTACTCCACGCACTTGTCGTTTGGTACCCCACTCAATTGTCGTTTGGTTCTCCATGGACATGTGGTTTGGTACTCCACTCACTTGCCGTTTGGTACTCCATGGACATGTCGTTTGGCATTCCACTCAACTGTCGTTTGGTACTCCATGGACATTTCGTTGGGTACTCCATGGACATGTCGTTTGGTATTCCACACACTTGTCGTTTGGTACTCCACTCACTTGTCGTTCCACTCACTTGGTTTGGTACTCCATGGACATGCGGTTTGGTACACTCACATGTGGTTTGGTACTCCACTCACTTGCCGTTTGGTACTCCATGGACATGTCGTTTGGCATTCCACTCACTTATCGTTTGGTACTCCATGGACATGTCGTTTGGTACTCCACTCACTTGTCGTTTTGTACTCCATGGACATGTCGTTTGGTATTCCACTCACTTGTCGTTTGGTACACCATGGACATGTCGGTTGGTACTCCACTCACTTGTCGTTTGGTACTCCATGAACATGCGGTTTGGTACTCCACTCACTTGTCGTTTGGTACTCCATGAACATGCGGTTTGGTACTCCACTCACTTGTCGTTTGGTACCCCACTCAATTGTCGTTTGGTTCTCCATGGACATGTGGTTTGGTACTCCACTCACTTGCCGTTTGGTACACCATGGACATGTCGGTTGGTATTCCACTCACTTGTCGTTTGGTACTCCACGCACTTGTCGTTTGGTACTCCATGGACATGCGGTTTGGTACTCCACTCACTTGTCGTTTGGTACCCCACTCAATTGTCGTTTGGTTCTCCATGGACATGTGGTTTGGTATTCCATGGATATGTCGTTTGGTACTCCATGGACATGTCGTTTGGTATTCCACACACTTGTCGTTTGGTACTCCACTCACTTGTCGTTTGGTACCCCACTCAATTGTCGTTTGGTTCTCCATGGACATGTGGTTTGGTATTCCATGGATATGTCGTTTGGTATTCCACTCACTTGTCGTTTGGTACACCATGGACATGTGGTTTGGTACTCCACTCACATGTCGTTTGGTACTCCACTCACTTATCGTTTGGTACTCCATGGACATGTCGATTGGTACTTCATGAACATGTCATTTGGTACTCTATGAATATGTGGTTTGATACTCCAGGGACAGTTCGTTTGATACTCCAGGGACAGTTCGTTTGGTACTCCACTCACTTGTCGTTTGGTACTCCATGGACATGTGGTATGGTACTCCATGGATATGTCGTTTGATACTCCATGGACATGTCGTTTGGTACTCCACTCACTTGTCGTTTGGTACTCCATGGACATGTGGTTTGGTACTCAACTCACTTGTCGTTTGGTACTCCATGGACATGTGGTTTGGTTCTCCATGGACATGTCGTGTGGTACTCCATGGACATGTCGTTTGATACTATAGGGACAGTTCGTTTGATACTCCACTCACTTGTCGTTTGGTACTCCATGGACATGTGGTTTTGGTACTCCACTCACTTGTCGTTTGGTACTCCATGGACATGTTGTTTGGTACCCCATAGACATGTTGTTTGGTACTCCATGGACATGTTGTTTGGTACTCCATAGACATGTGGTTTGATACTCCAGGGACAGTTCATTTGATACTCCAGGGACAGTTCGTTTTGTACTCCACTCACTTGTCGTTTGGTACTCCATGAACATGTCGTTTGGTACTCCATGGACATGTGGTTTGGTACTCCATGGATATGTAGTTTTGCACTCCATGAACAAATCGTTTGGTACTCAATGGGCTTGTCGTTTGGTACTCCATGGACATGTCGTTCGGTACTCCATGGACATGTCGTTCGGTACTCCATGGGCTTGTCGTTTGGTATTCCATGGACATGTCGTTTGGTATTCCACTCACTTGTCGTTTGGTACTCCATGGACATGTCCTTTGGTACTCTATGAACAAATCGTTTGGTACCCCATGGATATGTCGTTTGGTACTACATATACATGTCGTCTGGTACTCCATGGATATGTAATTTGGTATTCCAGATACATTTCGTTTGGTACTCTATGGACATGTCCTTTGATACTCCTTGAACATTTCGCTTGGTACTCCAGGTACATGTCTTTTAGTACTCCATGGACTTGTCGTTTGGGACTCCATGGAATTGTGAATTGGTACTACATGAGCATATCGCTTAATACTTAAGGTACATGTCTTTTAGTACTACATGAGTTTGTCGATTGGGACTCCAGGTACATGTCTTGTGGTACTCTATGGACATGTCGTTTGGTGCTCCATGGACATGTGATTTGGTGCTACAGGTACGAATCGTTTGAAACTCCATGGACATGTCGTTTGGTACTCAGTGAACATATCGTTTGGTACTCCATGGACATGTCGTTTGGTACTCCATGGACATGTCGTTTGGTACTCCATGGACAGTTTGTTTGGTACTCCATGGACAGTTCGTTTGGTACTCCACGTACATGTCTTGTGGTACTCTATGGACATGTCGTTTGGTGCTCCATGGACATGTGATTTGGTGCTACAGGTACGACATGTCGTTTGGTAACTCCATGGACATGTCGTTTGGTACTCAGTGAACATATCGTTTGGTACTCCATGGACATGTCGTTTGGTACTCCATGGACATGTCGTTTGGTACTCCATGGACAGTTTGTTTGGTACTCCATGGACAGTTCGTTTGGTACTCCACGTACATGTCGTTTGGTACTCCATGGACTTGTCGTTTGGTACTCCATGGACATGTGGTTTGGTACTCCATGGAGAGTTCGTTTGGTACTCCACGTACATGTCGTTTGGTACTCCATGAACAAATCGTTTGGTACTCCATGGACATGTCGTTTGGTACTCCATGGGCTTGTCGTTTGGTACTCCATGGACAGTTCGTTTGGTACTCCACTCACTTGTCGTTTGGTACTCCACTAAATTGTCGTTTGGTACTTCATGGGCTTGTCGTTTAGTACTCCATGGACTTGTCCTTTGGTACACCATAGACATGTCGTTTGGTACTCCATGGACAGTTCGTTTGGTACTCCATGGGCTTGTCGTTTGATACTCCATGGGCATGTGGTTTGGTACTCCATGGACATGTGGTTTGGTACTCCATGGACAGTTCGTTTGGTACTCCATGGACATGTCGTATGGTACTCCATGGACATGTGGTTTGATACTCCATGGACAGTTCGTTTGGTACTCCATGGGCATGTCCTATGGTACTCCATGGGCTTGTCGTTTTGTACTCCACTCATATGTCGTTTGGTACTCCATGGACATGTTATTTGGCACTCCATGGACAGGTGGTTTGGTACTCTATGGGCATGTCGTTTGATACTCCATGGGCTTGTCGTTTGGTACTCCATGGATATGTCGATTGGTACTCAGTGAACATATCATTTGGTACTCCATGTCGTTTGGTGCTCTTAATACATTAATGAAGTTATGAATTAAAAAGGAACTTTTGATATAGATCTTCTTGTTATTGTTAAAATCAATAATCAATTTGGAAATACCTGATTGCTGTAGGTATTCATTCCATTTTTGACAATTGTGGTGCATCAGGTTTTCATATCTTAAACCGTAAAATCAACATAAGACCTTTTGGTCGTCTAGGACTCGTTATTGATGCTTAGGGTCTAAAACCCTGAAGCCTACGAGGCGACCGAGGAAAGAAAAATCTAGTGATGTACAGTATTTCCAATATTCAATAAATTTCATAATTTTCATATAAAATAAATAATAATGATAAATTTAGAACAACGTCAAACACTCAATGTTAATCGTCCTGTGGAGTGATAACCATAGTTTTAGGTATTCGTGGCAACGTTAACACAGCTCCCACTCCACTACTTATAATTCTTGTTGATTATGTGAGAACGAAGGTGTATTAATACAGAAATCCAGAATGACTAGTATGTGGCTGACATTTAGAAATCGAGATTTATTATCGAACTCCTACTCTTCATTATTGTATAAAATGCGTTCGTAACTCGTTGGTTGTTACCGTATTCCTTTAGTCTATAGTGTAGCTGGTTTATTCGCTAGCATGAAAACAAGATAAAATGACGGAGAAAACGACAACAAATACATGAAAACCTCTGGAAAACAAATTAAAATGGATTGTTGCTTGATGTCCTCTGGCAGTGCAGTAACGCGTCGTTCGATACCCGTCCTTTTCACGTGCATGGATGTTACCAGAATCGTGTAAAATGTCCAGGAATTGCTTCTGCTGCCAGCTTCCTCTATTGTCTGTTTTCTAAAACGTTCTCTATTTACGGAAATGAAATTTTCGATGCCGAAAAAGGCGGATCTAAATATCTAGAAAAGCAAAGAAAAGCGATGAAAAGACATTGTTTACTTTCAATGACTAGAGTCCCTGGCTCAGCTGTCGATGGCGGGAAAGCAATGCTAGATGTTCGCTTAGGCGCCATATTGCAATGGCTTGAAATTAATTTGGACTTAGAGGGATAAAAGGCAGCCTAACAACTTCACTTCAAGCGAATAATGGCAAGGATCGACCTTGCCTGAACAAATCTGTTTTCAAAAGGACCCAAGTTGAAGCACGGATGGTTCTAAAGGTAGGAATCGTTCCTTACCCAATATTTGGTAGGCAGATCAATACAGGACATTGTAACTAGTCCAGGGGTTACGGTTGATATATGTATGTAAACGGGCAGTAGCTAGTCTTGATCCGGAAGTCGTTCACTGAGGAAAGGTCAGACGGTGAAGATGGATGGGGAAGATGAATATTTATAGATATATCGAAGTCCGCAGTTATGGTGGCTGCAATTACACAGATAAAATTGTCAGTTATTATACAGAAATAACTTACAGTAATTATACAGATAAAACTGACAGTAATTATACAGAAAAAAATTACAGTAATTATACAGATAAAACTGACAGTAATTATACAGATAAAACTGACAGTAATTATACAGATAAAACTGACAGTAATTATACAGATAAAACTGACAGTAATTATACAGATAAAACTGACAGTAATTATACAGATAAAACTGACAGTAATTATACAGTAATTATACAGATAAAACTGACAGTAATTATACAATTAAAACTGACAGTAATTATACAGATAAAACTGACAGTAATTATACAGATAAAACTGACAGTAATTATACAATTAAAACTGACAGTAATTATACAGATAAAACTGACAGTAATTATATAATTAAAACTGACAGTAATTATACAGATAAAATTGACAGTAATTATACAGTGACAGTAATTATACAATTAAAATACAATTAAAACTGACAGTAATTATACAGATAAAACTGACAGTAATTATATAATTAAAACTGACAGTAATTGTAGAGATAAAATTGACAGTAATTATACAGATAAACTGACAGTAATTATACAATTAAAACTGACAGTAATTATACAATTAAAACTGACAGTAATTGTACAGATAAAATTGACAGTAATTGTATAATTAAAACTGACAGTAATTGTACAGATAAAATTGACAGTAATTATACAGATAAAATTAACAGTAATTATACAATTAAAACTGACAGTAATTATACAGATAAAACTGACAGTAATTATATAATTAAAACTGACAGTAATTGTAAAACTGAGATAAAATTGACAGTAATTATACAGATAAACTGACAGTAATTATACAATTAAAACTGACAGTAATTATACAAATAACACTTACGGTAATTATACAGATAAAACTGACAGTAATTATACAGATAAAACTTTAAGTAATTATATAGATAAAACTAAAAACAGAACCCTATTTATAATTAACATTGATACATGTGCACTTTGTATTTTTGAAATCATTATGGAAATATTTCATCTAAGTAGTTGATATAATCTAACATCTCACACTGTAAATACAATATGTAGCTGTAGGTATTTCTCACACTGTAAATACAATGCGTAGCTGTAGGTATTTCTCACACTGTAAATACAATGCGTAGCTGTAGGTATTTCTCACACTGTAAATACAATGTGTAGCTGTAGGTATTTTTTATCGTTATTTGCCGACCTAACATAAGAGATACACAATGTTGTTAGTTTATCCTGATGATAAATATCATGATTTTTATGTCGAATGTTTAAAGACTACGAACCAATCAATTACTTCTCTTTGTACATATACCTTTATTGCACGAGATTGTAATGTTTTTTTCTTTATACGCTGATTGTATGTTAATTATGTGATTCTATTTATGTATTTTCAATGTTGGAGGAAATAAAGAGAATAATAACCAACAACAGTACACACCAACGTTGACGTCATCTTGTCAATATTTAAATCCTTTCCACTTATACATCTCTGTTTTGGGACCGTTACGGTACCTCGGTATATAACTTTAGAATATAAAATTCTGGCACGAAGTATATCTGGAAGACATTTCTCGTTGAAGAATAGATAAAATGATTGCGAACTAACTTTTCATATGAAATAAAGAGAAAAATAATTTTTGGTCAGTGCTCAGAAACTGTATAAAATATAATGCTACCAGTCTTTGCATGCTTCCTTTGTAGTTGTCTGTTTGCTTTCAATTAAACTTACTGACTGAAAATTCTGACATGTACCATCTACTTCATGTTACATGAAGCATTTCTGATTCCTCAAAATTAAAAAAAAACAACATGCATCTGCCATCTGACTTTTCATACCATGTCTGTTCTTGTTTTCACACATTCTTTCCGTGGTTCCTGCTACAGTCGTTGAACTTGTGACGTTATAGTCGAGAGAAAGCAAATTAGTAGAAGGAGGACAGGTGAAAATCGTACATTTAACACGTCAATATCTCGATATTGGGCCAACCGATTTTGATGCAGTTTTCAACCATTTTGATACCGATAAAATTGTCAATAATTATGTATAGATATAATTGACAGTAATTATGTACAGTTATAATTGTCAGTAATTATGTACAGATATAATTGACAGTAACTATGTACAGATATAATTGTCAGTAATTATGTACAGATATAATTGACAGTAACTATGTACAGATATAATTGTCAGTAATTATGTACAGATATAATTGACAGTAATTATGTACAGATATAATTGTCAGTAACTATGTACAGATATAGTTGTCAGTAATTATGTACAGATATAATTGACAGTAATTATGTACAGATATGATTGACAGTAATTATGTACAGATTTAATTGTCAGTAATAATGTACTGATAAAAACTGACAGTAATTATGTACAGATATAATTGAAAGTAACTATGTACAGATATAATTGTCAGTAAGTATGTACAGATATAATTGACAGTAACTATGTACAGATATAATTGTCAGTAATAATGTACTGATAAAAACTGACAGTAATTATGTACAGATATAATTGTCAGTAACTATGTATAGATATAATTGTCAGTAATTATGTAGAGATATAATTGACAGTAACTATGTACATATATAATTGTCCGTAACTATGTATAGATATAATTGACAGTAATTATGTACAGATATAATTGACAGTAACTATTTACAGATATGATTGACAGTAACTATGTACAAATAAAATAATCAGTAATTATGTACAGATAAAAATTGACAGTAACTATGTACATATATAATTGTCAGTAACTATGTATAGATATTATTGATAGTAATTATGTACAGATATAATTGACAGTAACTATTTACAGATATAATTGACAGAAACTATGTACAAATAAAATAATCAGTAATGATGTACAGATAAAAATTGACAGTAACTATGTATAGATATAATTGTCAGTAACTATGTACAGATATAATTGACAGTAACTATGTACAGATATGATTGTCAGTAATTATGTATAGATATAATTGTCAGTAATTATGCACAGATATAATTGACAGTAACTATGTACAGATATAATTGACAGTAACTATGTACAGATATAATTGACAGTAACTATGTACAGATATAATTGACAGTATCTATGTACAGATATAATTGACAGTAACTATGTACAGATATAATTGACAGTAACTATGTACAGATAAAATTATCAGTAATAATGTACTGATAAATGTAATGTTAGTACTTTTATAGTACAGACTATAGGTATTATTTACAAGCGTAAGCGTCTAACTGTTCATGATTCATGTCATGGTCAAGGGTACTCTTGAAGAGATGCGCCATGTTGCCAAACAGACTGTCAGTTGTTACTGTTGTTATTAAGCCATAAACATAATATGGTGTCAGAAGTAACGTACTTGAAAGAACCTGAACCCAACAAAGTTGTAAGTAGACCTACATAAAACTGAACAATTTGTGGTTTCACTACGATTTCGTCACTTGTGAACTCTTACTCGTTCCTCGCCAAACACGTGTTTGATTTCTCGCTGACATGGCCAGTTATCAGTTCATACCGCCGGAATCGTTTAACTTTACGGAACCTGAGGGATGGACACGCTGGATAAAACGCTTTGAGAGATTCCGTGTAGCCTCAGCCTTGATAGATAAAGACGTGGTTCAACAAATAAACACTCTCATATACAGTCTAGGTCAGGAAGTCGAGGATGTGTTATCGTCTTTCAATTTCTGTCTGCCGACGATGGCAAGAAATACGAGGTGGCCAAGAGAAAATTTGACAACTATTTCATAGTCCGACGGAACATTATATTCGAACGAGCTAAATTCAGTCAACGAAAGCAGGGAGAAATGGAAGTAGTTGATACATTTATAACTGATTTACACGCCCTGTCTGAACACTGTGGGTATGGCGACCTGAGAGATGAAATGATCAGGGACAGACTTGTAGTTGGTTTAAAAATCATAAAATTGTCTGAGAAATTACAATTAGATCTGGATCTAACGAAGGAGAAAGCCATGACGCAAGCAAGGCAAATGAGGCCGTGCACAAACAACAAGCAGTTGTCAGAAATGAACCATTACAAGAGCCAGCGAACGTAAATAGAGTTAATGTTTGTGGAAAGAAATCAGATAGACGATCGGACAGAAGACGCCCTCGTAGAATGTCGAACGCCAATCAAATGCCCACACCACGATCACAGTCATGTCAACGATGCGGAGAGAAACCTGGACACACGAGACAGGATTGTCCAGCACGAAACTCAAAATGTCATGGATGTAACAGAGTAGGTCACTGGCAAAACAAGTGTCGATCGACGGTCCGAAACCCGGGGAGATCACAAATCCGCGAGATACAAGAAACCGAATATCCTGACGATGAATATGCATCTGGATACTCTGATGATGACTATGCCTTTCTCGGATCGGTGGACACCGGAAATTCGCATACTAGCCCGTACTGGTCCGTTGAGCTAAAACTGGGGGAAAGGAAAATAACTTTCAAAATAGACACTGGTGCTGATGTGACTGTGATCCCCGAATCACTATATAATAAGATAGGAACTGACCCCCTGAGGAAAGTAGACAAAATACTGATAGGCCCAAACCAAAATGAACTCCACGTATGTGGAAAATTTCATGGGAAACTGACAGGGAAAACGTCATCGTCAACACAGGAGATCTACGTTGCAAAGGACTAAATACAGCCCCTCTTAGGCCGACCAGCTATAGAAGCAATGGGATTGGTGAAGGTAGTTGGACATGTTGTAGAAGCGCACCCTAAACTCTTCAATGGATTAGGAAAGTTGGACAACGAGTACTCAATTTCGCTCAAAGCCGACTGTACTCCATATTCGCTATCTACTCCGAGGGGAATCCCAGTACCGTACCTCAAGAAGGTCAAGGGCGAGTTGAAGCGTATGGAACATTTGGGAGTTATATCTAAAGTAGAGAAACCCACTGATTGGTGCGCCGGCATGGTCGTTGTCCCCAAACCAAGAGGGAAAATACGTATTTGTACTGACTACACCAAATTGAATGAAGCCGTAAAACGCGAAATTCATCAGATGCCCGCAGTTGATGAAACCTTAAGCCAGCTGTCGGGAGCAAAAATCTTCACAAAACTGGATGCCAACTCAGGATTCTGGCAGATCCCGCTGACAGAGGAGTCGTCGTTACTTACCACTTTCATCACGCCCGTTTGGACGATTTCGCTACCATCGACTTCCGTTTGGAATCTCGTCAGCTCCGGAGATTTTCCAGCGGCGGATGAGTATGATTCTAGAGGGTCTCGACGGTGTCATTTGTCAAATGGATGATACACTTGTATTCGGTGCCAATCATGCCCGACTGAAGGCTGTTCTAGAATGTCTAGAAAAAGTATGTCTCACCCTCAACAAGGAAAAATGCGAGTTCTCCCAGACCACTGTTACATTCTTGGGACATGTCATAGACGAGAATGGAATTCGACCCGATCCCGACAGGATACAAGCGGTTGTTGACATGAAGTCGCCTGGAAACATCAGCGAGTTAAGGAGGTTTTTAGGGATGGTCAACCAACTCGGGAAGTTCTCATCGAAAATTGCTGACCTGACTAAACCTATGAGAGACTTGCTCAGCTCAAAGAATGAGTGGATATGGGGGATACAACAAGAGCAGGCTTTCAACAACGTCAAGTCAGAATTAAGTTCTGCACCGATACTGGCCTTGTACGATCCGAGTGGCGATACCAAACTTTCTGCCGGCACGTCGTCTTATGGATTGGGAGCCGTCTTGCTCCAAAAACAAAGAAATTCGGAGTGGAGAGCAGTCGCGTTCGCGTCACGATCAATGACCGAGACCGAGCAAAGGTACGTGCAAGTAGAAAAAGAGGCACTCGCTACTACATGGGCATGTGAAAAGTTCTCGAACTATATCACCGGACTATCGTTCGAAATTGAGACTGACCTCAAACCCCTGGTCGCATTCTTAGGTTACAAATCCCTAAATGAGCTTCCGCCAAGAATCCAACGATTCAGAATGAGGCTAATGAACTATACGTACAATATATCATATACCCCCGGAACTGGATCGTCTATCCGTATCGCCGATACACTTTCGAGGGCTCCACTGCCAACAAAGGCGGACAAAAAGGTACAGGAACTTCAGGAGGAAGTTCGCGCCCATGTCAGTCAAGTGATTGCGCAACTCCCAGCAACGTCTGGAAGACTGAGTCAAATACAGGATCAACAACAGAAGGATCCGACTTGCAGCGAAATTATCAGTTATCGTCTTCATGGGTGGCCAGATAGGAGAACCCTGTCAAAGTCTGCAAATCTATTTTGGCCAATGGCAAGTGAACTAACTGTTCAACAAGGCCTTCTCATGCGCAATTCTCGCCTAGTGATTCCAATGGCATTAAGGAGGGAAATACTGTCCCAAATACACGAAGGTCACCAGGGGATCGTAAAATGTCGTCGCCGAGCTTCAGAATCAGTATGGTGGCCTGGAATGAGCAAGGATATTGGGGATCTCGTTAAAGACTGTCTGCATTGTGCTAAACACAGAACGGACAAAGCGGAACCCATGGTTTCATCAGTTACACCGGAACGCCCATGGAAGGAGGTCGGAACTGATCTATTCTACTTGAACGGTAATAACGATGTCTTGGTGGTTGATTACTTTTCGCGCTACATTGAAATTAGCAAACTCATGGGCACTACGTCACACATCGTGGTTGATCACCTGAAATCCATATTCGCTAGACATGGAATACCAGAAATTGTGCGGTCGGATAATGGCCCCCAGTATTGCTCTGATGTATTTCGTCAGTTCTCTGCGGAGTACGAATTTGAACACGTGACAAGTAGCCCTCGATACGCCCAGAGCAACGGAGAGGCGGAACGGGCAGTGCAAACTGTCAAGAGACTGTTGGACGAATCTAAAGACCAGTATCTTACATTGCTCTCGTATAGGACCACACCGCTCGAAACAGGACAATGCCCTGCCGAACTATTGATGGGAAGGAAGTTACGTTCAACACTAGTGACACACCCATCGCTCTATAAACCCCGATGGAGAAGTGATACGTTCCGGAAACGTGATACAAGTGGGAAGCAAATTCAGAAAATAAACTATGACAAACGTCACAGAGCTCATGCTCAACAGGAGCCTAAGCCTGGCGACAACGTCTGGGTTAAAGGTACAAATGTACCTGGAGATGTGAAGTCGAACCATCCAACACCCAGGTCCTACATAGTAAAAACACGCCAGGGAGAAATAAGGACGAATCGCAGATTCTTGGTAAAAACGCATAGCCCCATAACGATTGAACCAATGGAAAGTGCACATGATGAAGAGTCACCGACAACCGACTATGGAAGCCATGAGTTGCCTCGAGACGACACTTTCGATTATCCAGCAGTCATACGTACGCGATCTGGACGAATATCCAAAACACCCAATAGACTGTATTTATAAACTGTGTTCAAAATGTGTCAGGTTCCAGACAGTGTTTACTAGTAAATGAGTTAGGTTCAAGACTGCGTTACAATTTGCTAGGTCCAAGACAGACTGTGGTAAAATAATTTGGAAGATTCTGTTCTCCAGTGAAAAGTTACATTATCGTTTATTTTGATAAGGCATTATGCGTGTATAAGTAAACACTAAGCCTTCATTACTATAGTTTAGAATTCACTTAATTGAGTTTTCAAATACCCAACAAAGGGGGATGTAATGTTAGTACTTTTATAGTACAGACTATAGGTATTGTTTACAAGCGTAAGCGTCTAACTGTTCATGATTCATGTCATGGTCAAGGGTACTCTTGAATAGATACGTCATGTTGCCAAACAGACTGTCAGTTGTTACTGTTGTTATTAAGCCATAAACATAATAATAAAAACTGACAGTAACTATGTACAGATAAAATTATCAGTAACTATGTGCAGATAAAATTATTAGTAATTATGTACAGATAAAAATTGTCAGTAACTATATATATTTAGAATTAACAGTAACTAGATATTTATGTAGAATTAACAGTAACTATATATATATCTAGAAATAACAGTAAATATATATATATATATATCTAGAATTAACAGTAACATATATATATATATCTAGTAACTAACTGTATATATGTATATATATATCTAGAATTAATAGTAACTATATATATATATATATATATATATATTTATATATCTAGAATTAATAGTAACTATATATATATATATATATATAGAATTAACAGTAACTATATATATATATATATATCTAGAATTAACAGTTACTATATATATATATATATATATATATATATATATATATATCTAGAATTAATAGTAACTATATATATCTAGAATTAATAGTAACTATATATATATATATATATATATATCTAGAATTAACAGTAACTATATATATATATATCTAGAATTAATAGTAAATTTATGTATATTTCGAATTGACAGTAAGTAGATATATATTTATAATATTTAGAATTGTCAGTTACTATATAAATATTGTGAATTGACTGTCAATTCTAAAAATATATATTGTTAATGTCAGTTCTAAATATATATATAGTCACTGTTAATTCTAAATATATATATAGTCACTGTCAATTCTAAATATATATATAGTCACTGTCAATTCTAAATATATATATGGTCACTGTCAATTCTATATATATATATATATATATATATATATATATATATATAGTTACTGTCATTTCTATATATATATACTGTCAATTCTAAATATATATATAGTCACTGTTAGTTTTAAATTTATATATATATAGTCACTGTCAATTCCAAATATATATATATAGGTATTGACAGCGGTTATTGACACATGTATATGCCTACTTTATTGTCACAACAATTTCAACTGGTATCAGAAAATGGTTGTGATTAGACGGTGCAAACCCATCGCAACACGGGTGTTAGAAGGGAAAGTGAAAGTACTTCGGTACAGTAGGAAGAGCTGAGAGTTAAACGTTTCTGTGAAAGAGACTGTTGATGTACATAAACACACATACATATATCAATAATTAGACATAGCGAAAAAAAAGTTACAGTGTAGATTTCTAGAGGTCTGTAATAGAACTATTCTCGGCTCTGTTTCGTGCCGCGTGTGTACAGAGCTAGATGTCGAAGCTAAACTCACAGCAATCTCTTAGGCAATCATATGTTATGGTATCCACGACCTATAAATAGATATCCATTCGAGAAAGAGTCCTTATCTTGACATAAATTCACATATATGCAGAATTTGTAGCAACTGTAATATATAAAACAAAAACACAAATCCCTGTTAATACTTATCTAAATATAGTTATATGAACTCGTCACGTGACGTCAAAATCTTTTGGTTCACCTATTTATACATTTATTCTTGGCAACTGCAACATCCGCCAATACAGCCGTGATCGTATAGTGGTTAGTACTTCGCGTTGTGGCCGCGACAACCCAGGTTCGAATCCTGGTCACGGCAGCGAGCTGTGTCAGTCGCTGTTACGGCACGGCGGATTAATTTTTTTAAATTTTGCATTTATAATTTCACACATTAATATTCATCTCCCGGGTTGTTATTATTTTAAACACATTAACTTATATTTATAATATATCCGATGACAATAACTCCTGATATTAAAGTTCATGAATTTTACTTTTAGATACCGTTTTTATCTACATACTTCATAGATAAATAATTAGAATACAAAGAATGAATGACTCTGTAATTATAAATTTGTGCCCATTTCTAAATGATTTTTATTTCTTCAGATTTTCATTTCCAGTAACTTTGTGTTAATTATCTTCACGTTTCTGTTCATGTCATTCACTTTATTATGCTAAAGTGAGGAATTTCTAGCTTTACTACGCAACCTGTCACAAGTTCTCATATTATGCCTTAATTCAGAAGTCATCCAAGGTTTTTCTTTATGTCTAATGGTTATGTCTTTAGTAGGAATACAAACATGGACAAAATCTTTCAAAAATTCTACACATTCACACCGTGCTATTAACATTTTAAAATCTTATGTAGAAATCATGTCTTAAAAATGATTAGAATTAGTATAACAGGATCAGTCAAACGACGAAAGACATTAAATAACTAAGAGAGACGGCCTGTAGTTAGTTAGAACAATGGACTTGTATCCGCCAATACAGCCGTGATCGTATAGTGGTTAGTACTTCGCGTTGTGGCCGCGACAACCCAGGTTCGAATCCTGGTCACGGCAGCGAGCTGTGTCAGTCGCTGTTACGGCACGGCGGATTAATTTTTTTCCTCTTTTCAATTTTTTACACTTATACGGTTCGTTTTTGACATCAGTATAAATACTGGAATTTGTTGTCTTGTATAATTATACATAGATCAATGATGTATTGGAGATAAATTGTGAGAAACTTTCGTGAAATAAAAACCCCACTTGAAATGTTGATGTTGAAGAAATCCCTGGTCCGAAACAGTGTATACATCGGGGAGAACAGACAAACACAGAATAATTGTAGAATATTGTGATTGTGTGGAAATTGAGATAATTTCAATAAATGCAAAGCGTTTCTGCCAGATATCAATAAATTTGATATTTCCGATGTTTTGTGTGTAATATGACATGTCATGTATTTGGTGTGTGATGATGTTATTGAATTTATCGTATGTTTTATGTGTGTATATCAGATATAACACTTTCAATCCTTTCTAACGTCTCAAATATTTCGAGATTGATTAATTAAAATGATAAAATAATCAACAACTCTTAACATATATATCTACAGTGTTAGCTTGTGGTAACATCTATATCTACAGTGTTAGCTTGTGGTAACATCTATATCTACAGTGTTAGCTTGTGGCAACATCTATATCTACAGTGTTAGTTGTGGTATCATCTATGTCTACAGTGTTAGCATTCATATATACAGTGTTAGCTGTTGTAACATCTATATCTACAGTGTTAGTTGTGGTATCATCTATGTCTACAGTGTTAGCTGTGGTATCATCTATATCTACAGTGTTAGTTGTGGTATCATCTATGTCTACAGTGTTAGCATTCATATATACAGTGTTAGCTGTTGTAACATCTATATCTACAGTGTTAGTTGTGGTATCATCTATGTCTACAGTGTTAGCATTCATATATACAGTGTTAGCTGTTGTAACATCTATATCTACAGTGTTAGCTGTGGTAACATCTATATCTACAGTGTTAGCTGTGGTAACATCTATATCTACAGTGTTAGCTGTGGCAACATCTATATCTACAGTGTTAGCTGTGGTAACCTCTATATCTACAGTGTTAGCTGTGGTAACATCTATATCTACAGTGTTAGCTGTGGTAACCTCTATATCTACAGTGTTAGCTGTGGTAACATCTATATCTACAGTGTTAGCTGTGGTAACATCTATATCTACAGTGTTAGCTGTGGTAACATCTATATCTACAGTGTTAGCTATTGGGACATGTATATCTACAGTGTTAGCTGTGGTAACATCTATATCTACAGTGTTAGCTATTGGGACATGTATATCTACAGTGTTAGCTTTGGTAACATCTATATCTACAGTGTTAGCTGTGGCAACATCTATATCTACAGTGTTAGCTGTGGTAACCTCTATATCTACAGTGTTAGCTGTGGTAACATCTATATCTACAGTGTTAGCTGTGGCAACATCTATATCTACAGTGTTAGCTGTTAACATCTATATCTACAGCTTGTGGTAACATCTATATCTACAGTGTTAGCTGTGGTAACATCTATATCTACAGTGTTAGCTGTGGTAACATCTATATCTACAGTGTTAGCTGTGGTAACATCTATATCTACAGTGTTAGCTGTGGCAACATCTATATCTACAGTGTTAGCTGTGGTAACATCTATATCTACAGTGTTAGCTGTGGCAACATCTATATCTACAGTGTTAGCTTGTGGCAACATCTATATCTACAGTGTTAGCTGTGGTAACATCTATATCTACAGTGTTAGCTGTGGCAACATCTATATCTACAGTGTTAGCTTGTGGTAACATCTATATCTACAGTGTTAGCTGTGTTAACATATATATCTAGCTTTTTAGATGTGGGAACATCTTTATCTACAGTGTTAGCTGTGGTAACCTCTATATCTACAGTGTTAGCTGTGGTAACATCTATATCTACAGTGTTAGCTGTGGTAACATCTATATCTACAGTGTTAGCTGTGGCAACATCTATATCTACAGTGTTAGCTTGTGGTAACATCTATATCTACAGTGTTAGCTTGTGGTAACATCTATATCTACAGTGTTAGCTGTTGTAACATCTATATCTACAGTGTTAGTTGTGGTATCATCTATGTCTACAGTGTTAGCTGTGGTAACATCTATATCTACATTGTTAGCTGTGGTAACATCTATATCTACATTGTTAGCTGTGGTAACATCTATATCTACAGTGTTAGCATTCATATATACAGTGTTAGCTGTTGTAACATCTATATCTACAGTGTTAGCTGTGGTAACCTCTATATCTACAGTGTTAGCTGTGGTAACATCTATATCTACAGTGTTAGCTGTGGTAACATCTATATCTACAGTGTTAGCTGTGGTAACATCTATATCTACTGTGTTAGCATTAATATATACAGTTTTAGCTGTTGTAACTTCTATAGCTACAGTATTAGCAGTGGTTACATCTATATCTACAGTGTTAGCTGTGGTAACATCTATATCTACAGTGTTAGCTGTGGCAACATCTATATCTACAGTGTTAGCTGTTGTTACACCTATATCTACTGTGTTAGCTGTGGTAACATCTATATCTACAGTGTTAGCTGTGGTAACATCTATATCTACAGTGTTAGCTGTGGCAACATCTATATCTACAGTGTTAGCTGTGGTAACATCTATATCTACAGTGTTAGCTGTGGTAACATCTATATCTACAGTGTTAGCTGTGGTAACATCTATATCTACAGTGTTAGCTGTTGTTACACCTATATCTACTGTGTTAGCTGTGGTAACATCTATATCTACAGTGTTAGCTGTGGTAACATCTATATCTACAGTGTTAGCTACTACAGTGTTAGCTGTGGTAACATCTATATCTACAGTGTTAGCTATGGCTGTAACATCTATATCTACAGTGTTAGCTGTGGTAACATCTATATCTACAGTGTTAGCTGTGGCAACATCTATATCTACAGTGTTAGCTGTGGTAACCTCTATATCTACAGTGTTAGCTGTGGTAACATCTATATCTACAGTGTTAGCTGTGGCAACATCTATATCTACAGTGTTAGCTTGTGGCAACATCTATATCTACAGTGTTAGCTGTGGTAACATCTATATCTACAGTGTTAGCTGTGGCAACATCTATATCTACAGTGTTAGCTGTTGTTACACCTATATCTACTGTGTTAGCTGTGGTAACATCTATATCTACAGTGTTAGCTGTGGTAACATCTATATCTACAGTGTTAGCTGTGGTAACATCTATATCTACAGTGTTAGCTGTGGTAACATCTATATCTACAGTGTTAGCTGTGGTAACATCTATATCTACAGTGTTAGCTGTGGTAACATCTATATCTACAGTGTTAGCTGTGGCAACATCTATAGCTACAGTATTAGCAGTGGTTACATCTATATCTACAGTGTTAGCTGTGGTTACATCTATATCTACAGTGTTAGCTGTGGTAACATCTATATCTACAGTGTTAGCTGTGGTAACATCTATATCTACAGTGTTAGCTGTGGTAACCTCTATATCTACAGTGTTAGCTGTGGTAACATCTATATATACAGTGTTAGCTATGGCAACATCTATATCTACAGTGTTAGCTGTGGTAACCTCTATATCTACAGTGTTAGCTGTGGTAACATCTATATCTACATAATGATAATGACGTAAATCAATGAAAGCCGACACATCAATGGCGGAAGGTCGATCCTGAATCACTAACTGAATTGTGTTGTCATTAAAACTATACATTTGTGACATAAAGATATAATCTGAGGTTTGACGATAAAAATATGCAAACAACGATAGTTTGGTGACAGAAAAAACACACAGAAACCTGTAGATTTAGGGTTGAAAATATTAATACACATACAACTATAGATTTGTGACAGAAATATTTTGTGATAGTATAATTTTTTGTGATAGCTCAGTGTTTTGTGATAGCTCAGTGTTTTGTGATAGTACAATGTTTTGTGATAGTACAATGTTTTGTGATAGTTGATTGATTTTTGGTAGTTCAATGTTTTGTGATAGTACAATGTTTTGTGATAGTACAATGTTTTGTGATAGTACAATGTTTTGTGATAGCTCAGTGTTTTGTGATAGCTCAGTGTTTTGTGGTTGTACAATGTTTTGTGATAGTACAATGTTTTGTGATAGTTGATTGATTTTTGATAGTTCAATGTTTTGTGATAGTACAATGTTTTGTGATTGTTCAGTGTTTTGTGATAGCTCAGTGTTTTGTGATAGCTCAGTGTTTTGTGGTTGTACAATGTTTTGTGGTAGTATTTTGTTTTGTGGTAGTATTTTGTTTTGTGATAGCTCAGTGTTTTGTGGTAGTACAATGTTTTGTGGTAGTACAATGTTTTGTGGTAGTATTTTGTTTTGTGGTAGTACAATGTTTTGTGGTAGTATTTTGCTTTGTGGTAGTACAATGTTTTGTGGTAGTACAATGTTTTGTGATAGTACAATGTTTTGTGGTAGTACTATGTTTTGTGGTAGTATTTTGTTTTATGGTTATATTTTGTTTTGTGGTAGTACAATGTTTTGTGGTAGTACAATGTTTTGTGGTAGTATTTTGTTTTGTGGTAGTACAATGTTTTGTGGTAGTACAATGTTTTGTGGTAGTATTTTGTTTTGTGGTAGTACAATGTTTTGTTGTAGTATTTTGTTTTGTGGTAGTACAATGTTTTGTGGTAGTACAATGTTTTGTGGTAGTATTTTGTTTTGTGGTAGTACAATGTTTTGTGGTAGTACAATGTTTTGTGGTAGTATTTTGTTTTGTGGTAGTACAATGTTTTGTGGTAGTACAATGTTTTGTGGTAGTATTTTGTTTTGTGGTAGTACAATGTTTTGTGGTAGTACAATGTTTTGTGGTAGTATTTTGTTTTGTGGTAGTATTTTGTTTTGTGGTAGTACAATGTTTTGTGGTAGTACAATGTTTTGTGGTAGTATTTTGTTTTGTGGTAGTACAATGTTTTGTGGTAGTACAATGTTTTGTGGTAGTATTTTGTTTTGTGGTAGTACAATGTTTTGTTGTAGTATTTTGTTTTGTGGTAGTACAATGTTTTGTGGTAGTACAATGTTTTGTGGTAGTATTTTGTTTTGTGGTAGTACAATGTTTTGTGGTAGTACAATGTTTTGTGGTAGTATTTTGTTTTGTGGTAGTACAATGTTTTGTGGTAGTACAATGTTTTGTGGTAGTATTTTGTTTTGTGGTAGTACAATGTTTTGTGGTAGTACAATGTTTTGTGGTAGTATTTTGTTTTGTGGTAGTACAATGTTTTGTGGTAGTACAATGTTTTGTGATAGTACAATGTTTTGTGGTAGTATTTTGTTTTGTGGTAGTACAATGTTTTGTGGTAGTACAATGTTTTGTGGTAGTACAATGTTTTGTGGTAGTACAGTGTTTTGTGGTAGTATTTTGTGGTAGTACGATGTTTTGTGGTAGTACAATGTTTTGTGGTAACTCAGTGTTTTGTGATAGCTCAGTGTTTTGTGGTAGTACAATGTTTTGTGATAGTACAATGTTTTGTGGTAGTACAATGTTTTGTGGTAGTACAATGTTTTGTGGTAGTACAATGTTTTGTGGTAGTACAATGTTTTGTGGTAGTACAGTGTTTTGTGGTAGTATTTTGTGGTAGTACGATGTTTTGTGGTAGTACAATGTTTTGTGGTAACTCAGTGTTTTGTGATAGCTCAGTGTTTTGTGGTAGTATTTTATTTTGTGATAACTCATTGTACTATTGAAGTTGATTGGTTCCATGCACTTTATTTTTGAGATAGTATATTTTGTTTTGTGATAACTCATTGTACTATTGAAGTTGATTGGTTCCATGCACTTTATTTTTGAGATAGTATATTTTGTTTTGTGATAACTCATTGTACTATTGAAGTTGATTGGTTCCATGCACTTTATTTTTGAGATAGTATATTTTATTTTGTGATAACTCATTGTACTATTGAAGTTGATTGGTTCCATGCACTTTATTTTTGAGATAGTTATTTTGTGATAACTCATTGTACTATTGAAGTTGATTGGTTCCATGCACTTTATTTTTGAGATAGTATATTTTATTTTGTGATAACTCATTGTACTATTGAAGTTGATTGGTTCCATGCACTTTATTTTTGAGATAGTTATTTTGTGATAACTCATTGTATATTGAAGTTGATTGGTTCCATGCACTTTATTTTTGAGATAGTATATTTTGTGATAACTCATTGTACTATTGAAGTTGATTGGTTCCATGCACTTTATTTTTGAGATAGTATATTTTGTGATAACTCATTGTACTATTGAAGTTGATTGGTTCCATGCACTTTATTTTTGAGATAGTTATTTTGTGATAACTCATTGTACTATTGAAGTTGATTGGTTCCATGCACTTTATTTTTGAGATAGTATATTTTATTTTGTGATAACTCATTGTACTATTGAAGTTGATTGGTTCCATGCACTTTATTTTTGAGATAGTATATTTTGTTTTGTGATAACTCATTGTACTATTGAAGTTGATTGGTTCCATGCACTTTATTTTTGAGATAGTTATTTTGTGATAACTCATTGTACTATTGAAGTTGATTGGTTCCATGCACTTTATTTTTGAGATAGTATATTTTGTGATAACTCATTGTACTATTGAAGTTGATTGGTTCCATGCACTTTATTTTTGAGATAGTTATTTTGTGATAACTCATTGTACTATTGAAGTTGATTGGTTCCATGCACTTTATTTTTGAGATAGTTATTTTGTGATAACTCATTGTACTATTGAAGTTGATTGGTTCCATGCACTTTATTTTTGAGATAGTTATTTTGTGATAACTCATTGTACTATTGAAGTTGATTGGTTCCATGCACTTTATTTTTGAGATAGTATATTTTGTGATAACTCATTGTACTATTGAAGTTGATTGGTTCCATGCACTTTATTTTTGAGATAGTATATTTTGTTTTGTGATAACTCATTGTACTATTGAAGTTGATTGGTTCCATGCACTTTATTTTTGAGATAGTATATTTTGTTTTGTGATAACTCATTGTACTATTGAAGTTGATTGGTTCCATGCACTTTATTTTTGAGATAGTATATTTTGTGATAACTCATTGTACTATTGAAGTTGATTGGTTCCATGCACTTTATTTTTGAGATAGTATATTTTGTTTTGTGATAACTCATTGTACTATTGAAGTTGATTGGTTCCATGCACTTTATTTTTGAGATAGTATATTTTGTGATAACTCATTGTACTATTGAAGTTGATTGGTTCCATGCACTTTATTTTTGAGATAGTTATTTTGTTTTGTGATAACTCATTGTACTATTGAAGTTGATTGGTTCCATGCACTTTATTTTTGAGATAGTATATTTTGTGATAACTCATTGTACTATTGAAGTTGATTGGTTCCATGCACTTTATTTTTGAGATAGTATATTTTGTTTTGTGATAACTCATTGTACTATTGAAGTTGATTGGTTCCATGCACTTTATTTTTGAGATAGTATATTTTGTTTTGTGATAACTCATTGTACTATTGAAGTTGATTGGTTCCATGCACTTTATTTTTGAGATAGTTATTTTGTTTTGTGATAACTCATTGTACTATTGAAGTTGATTGGTTCCATGCACTTTATTTTTGAGATAGTATATTTTGTTTTGTGATAACTCATTGTACTATTGAAGTTGATTGGTTCCATGCACTTTATTTTTGAGATAGTTATTTTGTGATAACTCATTGTACTATTGAAGTTGATTGGTTCCATGCACTTTATTTTTGAGATAGTATATTTTGTTTTGTGATAACTCATTGTACTATTGAAGTTGATTGGTTCCATGCACTTTATTTTTGAGATAGTATATTTTATTTTAGGGATCCATTGTTTTTCGATTGATCATTGATCTTTGGTTCTTGTTTGTTTGTTTTTTTGTTGTGTTTATGATTTAAGAGAAATCCATTAGAAACAACAAAAAGCCTACCTGTAGCTGTAACTCTCTGCTTCAAATTTACACCATATTGTCGAGCTAGTGAAACACTTTTCCGAATGTCTATTTTTCAAATTATTGTCGAGTTTTGTCAACATTTGTGATTTGTCCATCATATTTTTGAAGTTTTACACCAGGATTCGCCAAATGAAATGCCGCTGTCTATTTGTACCGGACTGTGATGATATGGGGGCGAAACGTTGGTATATATTGCCATTCAGTAACGTGTGTTTACGATATAACAGTGATACAAAACTTACATAAAAAAATTGACTTGTACAATATGTTTTTGTCGTGAACATATATGGGAAGGATAACAAAATAGAATAAAGCATGTTTTATAAATAGAACAAAACCTCAATTTAATTACCTTAACAAGGTATTGGGCACGTGTTTTATCTTTGTGCGACTAACAATAGATAATTTCTCTACGCATCCGATTAATGGCTGCTTCGGGAATTTGGCATCTTTTGTTTTGTTACTGGTCTCTGAGTTTAAAAGTTGATTGGAGACTTGGGTATAAGTCTGGCTTTTCATACAGAGATATGAAGCGACAATTGCCCGTAGGCAGGTATTGAAGGATCACGCCCGCGAGCCTTTCAGCAAGGGGTTTATGGTTTGCATTGTACATATTTTATACACTTCTTGTCAGTTCTGCTGCGATGCATAAAACTACCATTGTAGCTATGATGAAAGGTTCGTAACAACAACACAAAAGATATCGACAAAAATACCCCTAATTACTTCCACTATCAAACCAGTGAAACAGAATATGGTAATCATTTATACTATAGGCCAGCAGTCCACTCCCAAACATAATCAGACTGTACCTATCAGTTCATCAGGAACAAATCGGGCTAATCATTGTAGATGGACGAACTGATGTCATAGTTACAGACAGGCGTACTGATGTCATAGTTACAGACGGGCATACTGATGTCATAGTTACAGACGGGGAGGGGGAAATGATGTCATAGTTACAGACGGGGCGTACTGATGCCATAGTTACAGACAGGCGTACTGATGTCATAGTTACAGATAGACGAACTGATGTCATAGTTACAGACGGGGCGTACTGATGCCATAGTTACAGACAGGGGTACTGATGCCATAATTACAAACAGGCGTACTGATGTCATAGTTACAAACAGGCGTACTGATGCCACAGTTACAAACAAGCGTACTGATGTCATAGTTACAGATAGACGAACTGATGTCATAGTTACAGACGGGGCATACTGATGCCATAGTTACAAACAGGCGTACTGATGTCATAGTTACAAACAGGCGTACTGATGCCACAGTTACAAACAAGCGTACTGATGTCATAGTTATAGACGGGGCGTACTGATGTCATAGTTACAAACGGGACGTACTGATGTCATAGTTACAGACAGGCGTACTAATATTATAGTTACAGACGGGGCGTAGTGATGTCATATTTACAGACGGAGCGTACTGATGTCATAGTTACAGACTGGCGTACTGTTATGATAGTTACAGATAGACGAACTGATGTCATATTTACAGGCGGGCGTATTCATGTCATAGTTATAGACGGGCGGACTGATGTCATAGTTACAGACCGGGTGTGTTGATGTCACAGTTACAGATAGGTGAACTGATGTCATAGTTACAGACGGGACGTACTGATGTCATAGTTACAGACAGGCGTACTGATGTCATAGTTACAGACAGGCGTACTGATGTCATAGTTACATATAGACGAACTGATGTCATAGTTACAGTCGGACGTACTGATATAATAGTTACATACGGGTCGTAGTGATGTAATAGTTACAGACAGGGCATACTGATGTCATAGTTACAGACGGACGTACTGATGTCTTAGTTACAGACGGGCGGATTGATGTCATAGTTACAGACAGGCGCACTGATATAATTGTTACAGACGGGGCGGACTGATGTCATAGTTACAGGCAGGCGTACTGATGTCATAGTTACAGATAGACGAACTGATGTCATAGTTATAGACGTGCGGACTAATGTCAGAGTTACAGACGGACGTACTGATGTCTTAGTTACAGACGGGCGGACTGATGTCAGAGTTACAGACGGGGCGTATTTTATGTCATGGTTACAGACGGGTTTACTGATTTCATAGTTACAGACGGACGTACTGATATCTTAGTTACAGACGGGCGGACTGGTGTCATAGTTACAGACCGGATGTATTGATGCCATAGTTACATGCGGGCGTACTGATGTAATAGTTATAGATAGACGAATTGATGTCATATTTACAGGCGGTCGTATTCATGTCATAGTTATAGACGGGCGGACTGATGGAGTTACAGGCATGCGGACTGATGTCGGAGTTACAGGCGGGTGTACTGATGTCATAGTTACAGTCGGTCTAACTGATGTCTTAGTTAGAGACCGGGTGTATTGATGTCATAGTTACAGACAGGCGTACTGATGCCATAGTTACAGACAGGCGTACTGATGTCATAGTTACAGACGGGGCGTACTGATGTCATAGTTACAGACAGGCGTACTGATGTCATAGTTACAGACAGGCGTACTGATGTCATAGTTACAGACAGGCGTACTGATGTCATAGTTACAGATAGACGAACTGATGTCATAGTTACAGACGGGGCGTACTGATGCCATAGTTACAGACAGGCGTACTGATGCCATAATTACAAACAGGCGTACTGATGTCATAGTTACAAACAGGCGTACTGATGCCACAGTTACAAACAAGCGTACTGATGTCATAGTTACAGATAGACGAACTGATGTCATAGTTACAGACGGGGCGTACTGATGCCATAGTTACAAACAGGCGTACTGATGTCATAGTTACAAACAGGCGTACTGATGCCACAGTTACAAACAAGCGTACTGATGTCATAGTTATAGAAGGGGCGTACTGATGTCATAGTTACAAACGGGACGTACTGATGTCATAGTTACAGACAGGCGTACTAATATTATAGTTACAGACGGGGCGTAGTGATGTCATATTTACAGACGGAGCGTACTGATGTCATAGTTACAGACTGGCGTACTGTTATGATAGTTACAGATAGACGAACTGATGTCATATTTACAGGCGGGCGTATTCATGTCATAGTTATAGACGGGCGGACTGATGTCATAGTTACAGACCGGGTGTATTGATGTCACAGTTACAGATAGACGAACTGATGTCATAGTTACAGACGGGACGTACTGATGTCATAGTTACAGACAGGCGTACTGATGTCATAGTTACAGACAGGCGTACTGATGTCATAGTTACATATAGACGAACTGATGTCATAGTTACAGACGGACGTACTGATATAATAGTTACATACGGGTCGTAGTGATGTAATAGTTACAGACAGGGCATACTGATGTCATAGTTACAGACGGACGTACTGATGTCTTAGTTACAGACGGGCGGATTGATGTCATAGTTACAGACAGGCGCACTGATATAATAGTTACAGACGGGGCGGACTGATGTCATAGTTACAGGCAGGCGTACTGATGTCATAGTTACAGATAGACGAACTGATGTCATAGTTATAGACGTGCGGACTAATGTCAGAGTTACAGACGGACGTACTGATATCTTAGTTACAGACGGGCGGACTGATGTCAGAGTTACAGACGGGGCGTATTTTATGTCATGGTTACAGACGGGTTTACTGATTTCATAGTTACAGACGGACGTACTGATATCTTAGTTACAGACGGGCGGACTGGTGTCATAGTTACAGACCGGATGTATTGATGCCATAGTTACATGCGGGCGTACTGATGTAATAGTTATAGATAGACGAACTGATGTCATATTTACAGGCGGTCGTATTCATGTCATAGTTATAGACGGGCGGACTGATGTCGGAGTTACAGGCATGCGGACTGATGTCGGAGTTACAGGCGGGTGTACTGATGTCATAGTTACAGTCGGTCTAACTGATGTCTTAGTTAGAGACCGGGTGTATTGATGTCATAGTTACATGCGGGCGTACTGATGTAATAGTTACAGATAGACGAACTGATGTCATCGTTATAGACGGGCGGACTGATGTCAGAGTTATAGACGGGGCGTATTGATGTCATAGTTACAGACGGGTTTACTGATGTACTAGTTACAGACGGGCGGACTGATGTCAGAGTTACAGGCGGACGTACTGATGTCCTAGTTACAGACGGACGTTATGATGTCATAGTTAGAGACGGGGCGTACTGATGTCATAGTTACAGACGGGGCGTACTGATGTCATTGTTAGAGACGAGGCGTATTTATGTCATAGTTACAGATGGGTTTACTGATGTCATAGTTAGAGACGGGGCGTACTCATTTCATAGAGACGGGCGTGCTGATGTCATAGTTAGAGACGGGTGTACTGATGTCATAGTTACAGACGGGCGGACTGATGTCAGAGTTACAGACGGGGCGTATTTATGTCATATTTACCGACGGGTTTACTGATGTCGTAGTTACAGAAGGGTGTACTGATGTCAAGGTTACAGACGGGCAGACTGATGTCAAGGTTACAGACGGGCGTATTTATTTCATAGTTACAGATGGGTGTACTGATGACATAGTGTGCTTTTGATAATAACAAAGGGGCTGCTTAGGTCAGAGTTAGAGAGGGGTGTACAGGCTATACAGATATGCTTTCATAGATCATTGTTATCGATCGAAGAAATTATGTCATTGATACAGAACAGACTGGCCTACGTATGCTAAGGGTACAAAGTAGAGTACCAATAAAGTCATTGATAAAGTGATGTCATATCTATGTCATAGATAAAGGGGTGTCATATTTATGTTTTAGTTAAAGGGGTGTCATATTTATGTCATAGATAAAGGGTGTCATATTTATGTCACAGATAAAGGGGTGTCATATTTATGCCATAAAGGGGTGTCATATTTATGTCATAGATAAAGGGGTGTCATATTTATGTCATAGATAAAGGGGTGTCACATTTATGTTTTAGATAAAGGGGTGTCATGTTTATGTCATAGATAAAGGGGTGTCACATTTATGTTTTAGATAAAGGGGTGTCATATTTATGTCATAGATAAAGGGGTGTCATAATTATGCCATAGATAAAGGGGTGACATATCTATGTTTTAGATAAAAGGGTGTCATATTTATGCCATAGATAAAGGGGTGTCATATTTATGTCATAGATAAAGGGTGTCATATTTATGTCACAAATAAAGGGGTGTCATATTTATGCCATAACGGGGTGTCATAATTATGCCATAGATAAAGGGGTGTCATATTTATGCCATAGATAAAGGGGTGTCACATTTATGTTTTAGATAAAGGGGTGTCATATTTATGTTTTAGATAAAAGGGTGTCATATTTATGTCATAGATAAAGGGGTGACATATCTATGTTTTAGATAAAAGGGTGTCATATTTATGCCATAGATAAAGGGGTGTCATATTTATGTCATAGATAAAGGGGTGTCACATTTATGTTTTAGATAAAGGGGTGTCATATTTATGTCATAGATAAAGGGGTGTCATAATGATGCCATAGATAAAGAGGTGTCATATCTATGTTTTAGATAAAGGGGTGTCATATTTATGTCATAGATAAAGGGGTGTCATATTTATGTCATAGATAAAGGGGTGTCACATTTATGTTTTAGATAAAGGGGTGTCATATCTATGTTTTAGATAAAAGGGTGTAATATTTATGTCATAGATAAAGGGGTGTCATATTTATGTCATAGATAAAGGGGTGTCATATTTATGTCATATTTACGAGTGTTAATGGGTAAAAGAGTAATGTGATATGTTCTGGTAGTTCTCGAAACCGTAATATTGGTACATAGAGTGTACAGTGTACACGTTTAAATGATTTTGAAGATTTTCTAGGATTAGTAAATATATTTAGAATTGTGATATGTTATTGGATTCAATCAATTTTGCGCGGTATTTACGTTGAATTGATGAACAATTTAGTGTATTGTAACGCCCTCCTTAACATGAATCAAATACTTCGTTTGTAATGTCCTACATTGAACATCATCTGGTGACGATTTCTTGTTTCTAAATATGTTCAAAAGAGAATCATTTCTTTAAAATAAAATTAATAAAAGAGGAGTTTGGAAGTTTCCGTGTTGAATTTAACTGTCTCTGATCATCACTCAATCGGACGCACATTTCCTTTTCTGGAAATTAGGTTTTCATGAGAGGTCCGTTTAAATGAGGGAGGGATGGATATATATATATATATATATATAACACAACACAAAATTAAACACATGTATTGAGTCCGCCGGTAAATACAAATGCATTACCTCCCCTTTCACTTGACGTTAACCATCACAGGAAGTAGCATTGTTTATGACGTCACTTGGCGTCGAGATCTGCTTGACAACGGATCAACAACGTCAGATCACTTTTGATAGAGTATTATAGAGTATGAAGTGTCAAAACGCTACATGAGGATTCAGTTGTACTTTCTCAGTGGAACAATTGCTGTAGTAGTTGTCTCCCTTGGGACGATGTCGCTCATACGAAGGATTCTTCGACGGCATTCGAACAGGGTGACCAACGGAGAGATGGCTGTTATAAACACTGACGTAGACTCGCTGACCTCGAGTGAATCAATGGACATGGTCCTCACAGTACTGTCTGACTCTACCACAGACGATTCTTGTCAGGATACGTCCTCTGGTACATCACGGAATGTTGACTGCAGACGCAAACGACGTAAGCTGGCTTCACTTATAAGACAAAAGAGGTAAAAACCTTCAATCAAAAAATATTTTTACGTGAATGATTCATACTGATGTAGCAATACATCATTTTTAAAAACGTATCAAACTGAAAACAAAGTCAGATTATCTGATGAAAAATCATATTCGCCGTTCCAAACCTTATAAAAGTTGAGAGGGGAAATTAAGATAGTTTCTGGTTTTCCTGTTACTTCCAAGCGTAACATTCTGGGCCCCCAACTGCTTGTGGATTTATCACTCTACCACCTGACAGAGTGAAGCGAAGGGCGGTAACTCTGAGAGGTCAGAAAGAAGCCTAAAGGATTCAGGCTCGTAGTGGATATCTTGCTCTGGTATTCCTGTGAATTATCGGTACAGTTGAATGAATGTTAACATTTCCAGACCGAGAGCTTTAAATGGGTACATGTTCTTTTTCTATATTAAGATAAGAATTATGGGGAAAGGGGGATGGGGGGGAACGGAGACGAATGTGAACTACAATGTAAGTACATGGACAAAATAATCAGAAACTATACCTCCTGACTTTCAAAAATATCGTAAAATTTGGTCTTTTTCCTGGTTCGGTACCATAACATTTACATACTGCCAGCAGGCCTTTGGTGTTTTCTCTATCCATTGTTTCCGAGATATGTACTTATCCATTCTGTGCAGTAAATACATTGTACATCTGCACACGTGTTTCAGCCAGAAGGAGTTGAAGCTTGACCATAAACAACAGGAGATCATACAAATTGATGCTGAAATAAGAGAAGTTATGCGCATGCTCAAACATATAGATATCAGGGACATTGCTCTGGATGAGGAAGTTCAATTCAAAAGACTGGAGTTGATGTCCATGTTTCCAAGCGGTAGGAATTTCGTCTTAGAATTTAAAAACAATGTTTCGTCCAATCAGTAAAGTTTTTTGGGGGTTTCTACTTCGAGTTTATAAACTATAACATTATATATTTATATTGTGTGTTTTATTTAACTCCATATTAATAGTATAATAGATTGTGGTATGTTAGACTACAATTTTACAGTAATTCAGTTTGTGTAAGATACAGACAGTTGTCTCTAAGATAAAGAAAATTGACAGTCTGTCACTTTCTGTAGTATTATTACAGAGTTATTGGACTTTAATGATTCAGTCTGTGTAGGATACAGACAGGTGTCTCCAAGATAAAGAAAATCGACAGTCTGTCACTTTCTGTAGTATAATTACAGAGTTATTGGACTTTAATGGTTCAGTTTGTGTAGGATACAGACAGTTGTCACTTAGATAAAGAAAATCGACAGTCTGTCACTTTCTGTAGTATAATTACAGAGTTATTGGACTTTAGTTAGAGGCCTTCAGAAACAAATTAAACTTGCATGAGTAAGTTTTAAAATAATGAAACATAACAAAGAAAGCCTTGTCAGACACGAAATTCTCCAGACATTTGTTATAATCAGTATAACATACTAGATTACCATGTTGATCTACGTCATCTTCTAGACATCGATCTGTCCATACCTAGAATCCGTTACAAACAAAATGTCCTTGTATCACTTATTGATGGGAACGAGTTCCAACTGGAACTTCCCTGGTTAGTCAGTTCTGAGAGTCACATAAGTCCGAAGAAACACCACATACATCGTTTTGTACAATCTGATTGAAAGCCGGATCACTTCACAATTACGTGTAAGTATCAACGGTCAACAAACGGCTTTTATTCCATACAATAATTTAAATAGTCATAAAAGATATGTTAAAAACGAATGGAGGAAAATATCTTTGTGACTTAGGCGGAGTATTCCTTTAAGATTCGCCCAAGCACCAACATTATACAATATAACGATAATCTTTCTTACTTTCCTCTGTTGAAGTCTGAAGATGTAAACTTTGTCTTACAGGCGTGTTTTTATAGTTGATAAGATATTCCATTTGCCGTATGATAAACACTAGAGATAATATGTTGACACCATTTATGTGAATCGACCACTATTTCAGTTCCGTTCCCCGATAAATCATACTTACAATTCAATATACACTGATGTCAAACTATTCCCCAGTAGTTCCTAACTTTTCCCATGTACAACATCTACTGAAGTCCAAATTACGATTATGACAACCTCGTTACACACTGTAATACGTTCAATCATTACAAGGTATCATGTCTGTTACACTGCAAACAAAAACACAAGATAATGACAAGAATTTCCCCTCATAATGAAACCTAGACTAATTATATTTATTTTTTATTCAATTATTTTGTTTTGTTTTGTTTCCTTAAAAAACTCCATGAAGATCTTATTTACGTTTTGAATATCGATAAATGTGTATAAAGTCTTACAAATGTAACATTTGTAGGATAACAATTTCCTTGTCATTTTCCAAATATGATTTTATACAATGGGAAGTATTTCTGTTCCAGTGACAGAGGACTCAGAGAAGGACATTCGACATAAGGAAGCAATCTACCACCGGCGATTCACAAATATCAAGTCTGCGGTCGACGCCAAGAATCTCCTGACAATGATCAGGACAAGGAAACACGCCCTTGACCAACTCGAACTTCTCACTTACCGGAAGTACGTCAGTATTCAACATGACATCGAGGCTAAAGACAATTCTACAGTTTCTCCCCTGAATCCCTGTCGGCCGAACTTCGATCATCTGTTCAGTGTTATAAGGGAGAGGATTGCCCAGCAGCAAGCTGGAGGACAGTTCGCCGACTTCGACGCCACGGCGGATGATGTCTTCCCTACAATGTCCAATTCTAGCCAAACCACCGATAATGGAACCCTCCAACTGCGGCTTGACCCGACACGTGCGCCACCGTCCGAGTCTGTGGTGTGACGTGGGCATGAGGTGGGTGTGTCATAATGTTGTTGATGTTTGAGCATCTTCTGAATGAGTGTTGAGGAGGTGTGTGTGTGTGTGTGTGTGTGTGTGTGTGTGTGTGTGTGTGTGTGTGTGTGTGTGTGTGTGTGTGTGTGTGTGTGTGTGTGTGTGTGTGTGTGTGTGTGTGTGTGTGTGTGTGTGTGTGTGTGTGTGTGTGTGTGTGTGTGTGTGTGTGTGTGTGTGTGTGTGTGTGTGTGTGTGTGTGTGTGTGTGTGTGTGTGTGTGTGTGTGTGTGTGTGTGTGTGTGTGTGTGTGTGTGTGTGTGTGTGTGTGTGTGTGTGTGTGTGTGTGTGTGTGTGTGTGTGTGTGTGTGTGTGTGTGTGTGTGTGTGTGTGTGTGTGTGTGTGTGTCAAAGTGGGTCGTGGAAGATGGGGACATAATGTTGGTAAAGGTTTCGTGTGTTGCGGAAAGTGGTCAGTTTGATCACTGCGAGAACTCATGCCATTTCTTGACTGTTTCAATAAACAAGCTTATTGAAGTACGTATTTGTTGTTGAGGTTGCTCTCATATGTTCATTAAAAGATGAAAATGATAGAAAAAATGGAGAAAATTTGGCTACACGAGGGAACACTTTAACAGGGGAAACGACGGAAAAAATTAATCCGCCGTGCCGTAACAGCAACTGACACAGCTCGCTGCCGTGACCAGGATTCGAACCTGGGTTGTTGCGGCCACAACGCGAAGTACTAACCACTATACGATCACGGCAATAGGTCCAAATAGTGGTGGGGGGAGGGAGGGGGTGAAATTGGCTTCAAAGAATGTGACGGTTTTGTTACATTGTGTTTCTTCTACACATTCGCTGCTGTTGTCGGAATACACCTACCATATATATTTTTGCTGTATTGGGCAGTTACGGAAAACATCTGTAGTTTTAGCACGTCATTTTATTTTCAGGCTTCAGTTTTATTTATGTAACCGAGAGGTAAACACCAAAACCACCCGAGCAGTTTTTTTTCCAACTTTATAGTTATATTCAGAAATAAACAAGCACGCAGTAGATACACAGATGAAACAAATAAAAAGCTAAATTTTAGCATTGTATAAATATAGGTTTACTACAAATACAAAAACTTTTGTCTTTCTTCACCCTCGCCAAACTACAGCCTACTGGTATATCTTCTAGACATCGGTTCCAGCCCGTTATATGTTTCGGTGCGGCCATACTGTTGAACTTAATTACGTGAACAATGGACCTACGTAACTTAGAACCTGACTGATATTGGTTAATGTAACATTTGACGCTTCCAAAAAGAGTCAAATGTTGTGATTTAATCCATTCGTCATAAAGTAGTAGGAGTGTTCGTTTCATTGGTAAATATGGGTACTTTTTCTCAATACACGTATTTTTCACGTCAACCCCCCCCCCCCCCCCTCCCCCCAGTTGAAGTTGAGATCGTATAAAGATGTTTTTCAGAAAAAATACTGGAGTTTTACTGATCACTTCAATGGAAAAAAATCATAGTATAAACACATTAATGTATGTATTTAGTTGGTTGCAAATACTCGACATGGCATTGCTACCTAGATGCGATTAACAAGGGGGCCGAAACTAATGCGCAAAGATATTTCAAGACAGCCATTAATATCGAGGCCGAAACTAATGCGCCAAAGATGTTTCAAGACAGCGATTAATAAGCGGGCCGAAACTAATGCGCCAAAGATGTTTCAAGACAGCGATTAATAAGCGGGCCGAAACTAATGCGCCAAGGATATTTCAAGACAGCGATTAATAAGCTTGCCGAAACTAATGCGCCAAAAATGTTTCAAGACAGCGATTACTAAGCGGGCCGAAACTAATGCGCCAAAGATATTTCAAGACAGCGATTAATATCGAGGCCGAAACTAATGCGCCAAAAATGTTTCAAGACAGCCATTAATATCGAGGCCGAAACTAATGCGCCAAAGATGTTTCAAGACAGCGATTAATAAGCGGGCCGAAACTAATGCGCCAAAGATGTTTCAAGACAGCGATTAATAAGCGAGCGGAAACTAATGCGCCAGAAATGTTTCAAGACAAGGACCATGTATTCTCTATATATGGAAGAGTTGAAAGGAAAGGCAATATCACAACAGAAGAAAAGTTTTTAAAATCCTATGCTAGCTACGGGTGTATTTAGTCTTTGGTTATATGTTTCTTGTGAATCAGTCTTTCTAAACGTACTGAAAATAAAACACGTGTTTGCTGGACATTAATCAAACTCCGTCATCAATTCTCTTCTCTCTCTCTCCAAAAGGGTCCTGACGATATTCAAAATTGATCTGTCAAATTGTTTGACATCCAGATTTATTTAAAGATGATATATTTTCAGAGTTTGACACTCGTGAAACATCTTCATTCTGTCGTTGTTGTAGTCACAGGCATATTTATGGCTGGCAGCTAAATCGGACTACTTTCGCTTCTAAATGGAAACTGCTTTGAATTAGGTTCCACATGCAGTTATACTTGGTGATATAAATGTTTGACTTTCGACCCAATTTTTATTTCTGACACATGCATTTTATAACGACAGACGTAATCGACATAGACCGAGATATATCTGACCTTCAAGCAACTGTGGACGTGACTGTAGGGACTAACATTGTGAGAAGTTTGAAAAGTGATATGACATAAGGATGCAGGTTATGAACTTTTTTATCAGTCGACTTTTAGATACGAATTAGACTGAAGGTTTTATGGACGTATATTCATCAGACGACTTGTGTGACATTTTACTGCTAGGTACTTAGAAAGTACTGATGAGTGTATTCCTTCTAAAACAGTTGCAATTAGACCTAATGATAAACCGTGGTCCAACTCCCACTTCAGACGACAAATTAGAAAAAGAAACAGATTATTAAAAAAATAGAAATCCAGTCGCACTCTTAATAATTTTAATAACTTTAGGAAACAGCGAAATTACGTAAGCAATCTGAAAAAGAGGACAAATGATTTTTTTATGCGGACATAAATGAACTTTTGGACAATTTTAGTGACCCAAAATTCTAGAATTTTTTGGAAAATTTTCCGCAGACTAATGAAAACGGCAGCATTTTAAAATTATTATAACCTCCTTTAATGAGTGCAACCGGAGTTATAGAAATGGACGATAACATTAAGACTAACATATTTAACGACTACTTTGGGTCGATATCTACTATTGAAGATGCTCACGTTGACCTACCTGTTATTGAACCTAGAACCGACACTAACATATCAGACATCCTCCTCCTTTCTCTCTCTCTCTCTCTCTCTCTCCTTTCTCTCTCTCTCTCTCTCTCTCTCTCTCTCTCTCTCTCTCTCTCTATTTCACTCACTCTGTCTGTCTCTGTCTCTGTCTCTGTCTCTCTCTCTCCCTCTATCTTTTTTTTCTTTGTATTTTGTTTTCTTAAAAAAAGGAAAACCCATTTGTCCTCTTTTTCAGATCGCTTACGTAATTTCGCTGTTTCCTAAAGTTATTAAAATTATTAAGAGTGCGACTGGATTTCTATTTTTTTAATAATCTGTTTCTTTTTCTAATTTGTAGTAAATTAAAAAAAATTTATTTATTTTTTATTACCTTATATTTTAGAAGTGGTTATCACGATTGTTCGCCATTCAAATGGTGAGACACATACAATGGCTCATTCACGAATCAAACTTTAAAAAAGAAATACATTTAAAATTTGTATATGTAATACTTTGCCATTTTTTTCATATTTATAGTATACGGGTATCATGCTACAGATTTTAACATGTAATTCCGAATAACACGGCAAATTTATTAAGATCTGACCAAAAAGTACATGTATATTTTTGCCAATTTAGTACCAAAGGTTTCAGAAATTCGATAGATTTTTCCAAGCTTGTTCGAGTTACCTCCCTTCTGCCCCCATGCATACGTGGCAAAACAGTCACGTGTAATTGAAGTAGTCCGTCGGGCTTGTTGTTTTGTAGGTCTAGGGGTATCAGGTCCCGGGTTCGAGTCCCGGACAAGCCCAGGACATGTTTTGATTTGGACTAATATTAATATTATTATTTCTGTATGTTGACAACAGTTAGCTCCAATGTGTTCCAGTCATGGCTGTGAAGTACTTTGGATTGTTGTTACGGCGCGCTAAATCATCATTTTTATTTCATTCCGAACATAAATTTCATTGCAATTTGGTTCTGTTAAAACTATTTTAATAGATAGGATTTAAATGTCTACGGAAATAAATAAACATATGGTAGAAAAATACCGAACACTCTGAACACTTGTCAGATATTTGCTGTGTTCGTTGTGAGAATGTTGATGCGTAAGCCTGTTCCAGTTATCTCCCTTCTGCTGCATTGCATACGTGGCAAAACGGCACAGTGCTACAACTATTATCAATCTACCTAAAACAGGTATCAATATGTTAAGTGTTTATATATGTCATTTGTTTCTTTTTAATAATTTACTTTTTAATATAATACATTTCATATAAGTATCTGTTTGTTCAGTATTTAATATGATTACTTCATTCGTAAGTGGCTTGTTGGTCTAGGGGTATGATTCTCGCTTTGGGTGCGAGAGGTCCCGGGTTCGAATCCCGGACAAGCCCGGTGACTTTTTTCTTCTTCTTTGTTTTTTGTCGATTAAAACAATTTCTACGTTACCGTCTCTATTATGTTTCCGTCAGGTGGTAACGCATTTGTCTTTCACCACGGCGACCGAGAATTTCTATTTCTCTATCGGGCGTGATAAGGTATGATGTCACCTTGTCGGTCTGTCTTGTCCCTGCAGTCATCGTCTGTCTTCTCCCTGCAGTCATTGTCTGTCTTGTCCATCAGACATCTTCTGTCTTCTCCTTGCAGTTATCGTCTGTCTTGTCCCTCAGACATCGTTTGTCTTCTCCCTACAAACATCGTCTGTCTTGTCCTTCAGACATTATCCGTCTTGCCCCTGCAGTCATCGTCTGTCCTGCCTCTCAGACATCGTCTGTCTTGTCCCTGCAGACATTGTCTGTCTTGTCCCTCAATTATTGTCGGTCTTGCCTCTCAGACATCGTCTGTCTTGCCTCTCAGACATCATCTGTCTTGTCCCTGCAGACATCATCTGTCATATCGGATGACGCGTGTGTCATGATCCTGTGTCAAATGCTTATCTCCGGCGACATTGTTGTCGTGTCCAAGATGATCCCTGAAGTCAAGTTCAAGGTATAATGTTTTCTCATATACCGGAAATATCAGTCTAACAGCTTCCTGTTTTCCCTCTAGTGTACATAAACAGAACAAGTGTAGAACAGCTTGGACATATCAACATGTTAAGTGTTGTTCAAACAGGTGGTATGGTAGCCTATCGATTGCGTCACTTCCGGTATGAATGTGCGTGCTGTCTTAAACAAATAAAAGAAGCGATAGAGGAATCAATATTTGAAGTCAGTGATCACAAATAAGTCTATCGAACGTCTCTTACATGGAAAATAGCACGGCTGTACGGGTATCACTACATGGATATACTACAGCGTAATGAAAGGTCGAAAGCAAAGTAAGTAGAATGAAATGTTTATATTTAAAAGTCATTCTCATTATCTACACAATTCTAGAGGAATCCTTTAGATCATCTCTGTCGTAACTATGGAATGAAATCTTTAGGTCTCTGTCGTAATTATGGAATCTTTAGGTCTCTGTCGTAACTATGGAATCTTTAGGTCTCTGTCGTAACTATGGAATCTTTATATTTAAAAGCTGTTCTCATTATCTACACAATTCTGGGGAATCCTTTAGATCTCTGTCGTAACCATGGAATCCTTTAGATCTCTGTGGTAACTATGGAATCTTTATATTTCATGTAGGTTCGTTCTTTTAACATGTATGTAACACAAAATTATAGACTGAATATGTCCAAACCTTTCTTCAATTACACTTAGTGTTGTGTACTACTGAAATATAACTTAGTTACATACGCTTTACATACGAGTTACATAAGAGTTACTTACGAGTTACATACGAGTTACATACGTGTTATATACGAGGACAATTTTAATGAGTCGTTAACCAGTTGTTGAATTCTGACTGCAATATCACAGTGATTAACAGAGGAGATCTATCCCCATCAGTAAAGCTGTACTGTTTGTTTCTATCGTCAATTGTTAGATTCTGCTGGTGAAGGTTGCTTGAAAAATACTTTACGTGATCTGCTTTAGAATTCTCACATGTACTTCAAGGATTGTTTTAAAAATCCTTTTCCTCTGGCTGCTTAAAAGACATTTTATCGAAGGCTGTTTCCAAAATGTTATTTCAAGCTCTGTCCTTGTCAGACAATAATAGTGAGTCATTATTTAGCCAGTGTCTTTACTGTTTCCCTGACTATCGACTGTACCAGTCTGACCGTTTTCTACAAACTTCATGTTCGCTGTATACGTTATCATAACCGTTGTGGTTCTGACCAGAAGCGCGAGAAACTCTATGTAAAAAGTCTATAAAACCGAACGTAGATTAAGTGAGAAACGACGCGGGAAAGTGTCAGGAAAACTTGGACACGACTAGGGAAATGTCAGGTAAACTGGGACACGACTAGGGGTAGTGTCAGGTAAACTGGGAAACGACTAGGGGAAGTGTCAGGTAAACTGAGACACGACTAGGGGTAGTGTCAGGTAAACTGGGACACGACTAGGGAAGTGTCAGGTAAACTGGGACACGACTAGGGGTAGTGTCAGGTAAACTGGGACACGACTCTGGGAAGTGTCAGGTAAACTGGGACACGACTCTGGGAAGTGTCAGGTAAACTGGGATACGACTCTTGGTAGTGTCAGGTAAACTGGGAAACGACTCTGGGTAGTGTCAGGAAAACTTGGACACTACTAGGGGTAGTGTCAGGTAAACTGGGACACGACTAGGGGTAGTGTCAGGAAAACTGGGAAACGACTAGGGGAAGTGTCAGGTAAACTGGGACACGACTTTGGGTAGTGTCAGGAAAACTGGGACACGACTCTGGGTAGTGTCAGGAAAACTGGGACACGACTCTGGGTAGTGTCAGGAAAACTGGGACACGACTCTGGGTAGTGTCAGGAAAACTGGGACACGACTCTATGACTTTTTTCCTCCGGTAAATTTTCCTACAGAGGAACAATAATATTATCTTTAATTTGTAACAAGTAGGTGATATTGTAAGTGAATCTTGAAGATGAAAAATTCGCTGGTTTCGGACAAGCCTAAACATTCTGAAGTCCATTAAATTATACGCAAGACTTTTAGAAAGTGGTGGAATGAATTCGATGTGAGCCGATGTATCTGATGCGAAATTAACCAGAAAACTGGCCTCGAAATTGAAGCACATTGTCGTTGTCCTGATTAACATTTATACGTAATCAAGATTCATCAAATACAAAAGACGAGTTTAATTTATACTCAGAATAGTTATAATTTTGTTTAATTTAGAAAAGGAGAAATAATTTATGTATGCAACACCTCAACCTGAGCAATTATTTTACTTGCTAACGGAGTAGGATATGTATTATCAACTCTCCGGATGTTCACACCAAACTCTCCGGATGTTCACACCAAACTCTCCGGATGTTCACACCAAACTCTTCGGATGTTCACACCGAACTCTCTGGATGTTCAAACCAAACTCTCCGGATGTTCACACCAAACTCTCTGGATGTTCACACAAAACTCTCTGGATGTTCACACAAAACTCTCTGGATGTTCAAACCAAACTCTCCGGATGTTCACACCAAACTCTCTGGATGTTCACACCAAACTCTCTGGACGTTCACACCAAACTCTCCGGATGTTCACACCAAACTCTCTGGATGTTCACACCAAACTCTTCGGATGTTCACACCAAAATCTCTGGATGTTCACACCAAACTCTTCGGATGTTCACACCAAACAGCCTTAAAAAGGTTTATATTTACCTATCTATATACTCATATAGGGTAGACATTTTGCTTCACTATTCGTGGGAGAATTAATGAGATTGTCAATGTCATCCCATATATAGGAATATTAATTACGGTAATTTCCAACACACTTTTTTCGAGTTGTCCGTCACAGCGCGGGACATTTGACGGAGTTGTCCGACGTAGAACGGAAAGAATGGCGAAACTTTTTAGCAAAGCACGGGACATTTTGCGGATTTGTCCGGCAAAGCACGGGACATTTAGTGGAGTTGTCCGGCAAAGCACGGGACATTTAGCGGAGTTGTCCGGCAAAGCACGGAACATTTAGTGGAGTTGTCCGGCAAAGCACGGGACATTTAGTGGAGTTGTCCAGCAAAGCACGGGACAGTTAGTGGAGTTGTCCAGCAAAGCACGGGACAGTTAGTGGAGTTGTCCAGCAAAGCACATCATATCTGAAGGAAGTTATCCACTGTAATCATGAACCATATCTGACATATAAATCTTAGGAAAAAACTTATTCCAATGTTACGACACTAGACTGGGGAGAAGCTTGAGGATAAACATATATGGATAATTACTTGGGACCAGTAGCAGTGAGTATTATGGCGTGCCAATCACAGTAGCACGATTCAGTGTGCCATTATTACTATTCTGTGTATAGACAGCGTGTGGACGTCCGCCAAAATCGAGATCAGGTTAAAATTCTAATTAGTGAACAATACCATAGGTAAAGTACAGAACACGGCTAAAAAGAAAGCAATTAAGAGGTATTGCAACAACTACAGGTAATTGTCATCCGGGTACCTGAACACGTGTATCCGTGTTACAATATATAGGCTATCTACAGTGTATCAAAGTCCATATGTTTTTTTAATATACAGTAACCTATGACATAATCCTCCTTTTATCAAGTGAATTCGACCATGTAAGATTTTGGCGTATATGTCACTAGAATAATATACCCTAGAGTGTTTTTCATTGGCTTCGATAGTCAGAGATCGATTGTGATGTCATACATGTGATATAGACAATGACGTAAGTTACGTCATTAATTGAAAATGGCTTCCTCCGTTTGATTTTGTCCTCTACATGTTTTACTTTAAAACCTGTAAAAGATTAGCTTTTTAATTATGTGATAAAGTATCTAAAATTTGTTTTCCTTTTATATGATATTTTTATGAAATTCAACACATGCGTTGTATTTAACAAAAGGAATAGATAAATAAATTAAATAAACAAAGAGAGTAAGACACGAGCGACACAAGAGAATCGCCAGCGATATCCGAACGCTAATATAAGTATCATATATACAGTGTAGATACAGGATATCAAAATTTACAGTTCAGAAAGGAGGCGTACGAAATAGCAATATTACTAACAACGTCCAATACAGCAGATACCTCGACAACACTTCTGACATATATACACAGCACACAATAATGATCTTACATCGTCCATGGTTTTTCCACATTTACTTGGAAATGCGCCAATTAAACGTAAATACATGTTAATTATATCAGTAACTGAACAGTTGGGAAATTTCCCAAGTCATCAATCCCAACACACCTACAACAAATTCATTTTTTGTCCCGATTTATACACTACTTGATCGTTGGTGTTTGTTTTATCGTTACAATCCAGACACTGATCACCTGTAGTCGTGTTGTAGTGCGCTGCCAAATTTCAGACGAATATGTTATAATTTTGTTTGGTCAAAAGTAATTACATAGATAGAATAACTTTATAAAAAGTAAAAAAGGTGATACCAACTTACATCGTTTCTTCTTGCTATTAAAAACGATACTACAGAATTACCGACCTATCAGTATTTCATACTCTTTACTGAGCTGCCATTTTGTTTGTGACGTGTTTTTCTTATGGCTTTCAGAAAAGTCACACAGATGATGAAGGTATTTGTCTTGGTGACAATAGTTGTATCTTTGTGATGCAACCTTGTTTTTATGCTTGCTTTTCGAGACTAAAATTGTCCGCCATATTTGTCTATATAGAACTCATGTTGAAGATGATATGGATGCTGTGATTCCAGACATCGCGATCATCAGACAGCACTATATGATCGGAATTCTGTATTTGTACATACAATTGTATAAATACACACAGAATATTGTACATTGTGTGACGAATTCTCTACGAATATGATTAAATATAATGATATGTAAATGACTGAAATAACCTTCGTTCATATCTGTCTTCCTTAAGTTCATTGGCTGTTGCTGGTCACTGTCAGCCAATCAGAGCATATCGTTATATAAACAATTTGTAATACATTTACGTTGAAAGAGCAAGATAATATATCTACAGTTCGTGATACTGGGTTATCTCCCTTTATTGATTAATCGGATTGTAATAAAGTTCCTAATATCAGGTTACCTCCCTTCCCTATTTGACGTGCACGTATGCTTTCTATTCTACATCAACATAAAACAAGTTCTTTGCTGCCATAAACCGTGCATCACACGCGACGTTACGCATGACTGATTTCCGACTGCGATTTTTTTTCTCTTGGGTCGGTAATTTCCGGAAATGCCCTGTATTGTGTCTTTATCAATTATGATATATTTATATATGTTAACTCAGTTTCCAAGTGTTTATTCAGACTGAAATTTCACCTTTCTGATCGGACTCATTTTGCTGTCCAAGAAGAATTTAACATATGCGATCAGTAGATATGTAGGTGGTATATTTCGTTAGACATTACCACCCGTACTTGTCTCTCACCTGTCACGACATCCCGATCACTTAAGTGTTTGTTTAAACTTTACGCCAATGTATATTTCCATAACAGCTAGCCAGGCGGTGCTAAGTATCGCTACTGAATGTATAATGAAGCTGATCTTTAATTCTTTGGCACAATACTCTTATGGCCAGATAATCTCATGTCTGTACCGATAATACTCAAACTGTACAGGTGACAATTCCGATAAATTAATTAACAATCACGTGACTTAAAATAAACATTAATTTAGTGTCGAAATGCATGACCGTGTGATATATTAATTGTCTATTTATAGAACGGTTTGAGAAAACAGTGTATTACTCAGGACAGACACAAAGTTCACTTTACGTTTTATGATTTTTTCTGCTTTAAGGGGAGACTTCTTTGTGTACAATCAGTTTCTCATTTTGTATTGACTACAGGCTGGATGTAAACAATTAGTGCCTGGAGCTAAGCCAACTTTATCAGGAATGAGGACTTAAGTCCAGGGAATGTCGGAGATGTAACATGTGTCTGAGATCGATCTCTGAATTATACTCGAAAGTTGGATATACAATCACTGTGTCAGGAGTTTTCACTTTCATGCTGTGAGACAGGTAGGTATATATTTCCTACTATCCTGTATCTAAAGGTTAGACAGAATGACTACTCTCCTATATCTACAGGTTAGACAGAATGATAATGTATAGGACTGGTGCTTTCTACTCTCCTGTATCTACAGGTAAGACAGAATGATAATGTATAGGACTGGTGCTTTCTACTCTCCTATATCTACAGGTTAGACAGAATGATAATGTATAGGACTGGTGCTTTCTACTCTCCTATATCTACAGATTAGACAGAATGATAATGTATAGGACTGGTGCTTTCTACTCTCCTATATCTACAGGTTAGACAGAATGATAATGTATAGGACTGGTGCTTTCTACTCTCCTATATCTACAGGTTAGACAGAATGATAATGTATAGGACTGGTGCTTTCTACTCTCCTATATCTACAGGTTAGACAGAATGATAATGTATAGGACTGGTGCTTTCTGCTCTCCTATATCTACAGGTTAGACAGACTGATAATGTATAGGACTGGTGCTTTCTACTCTCCTGTATCTACAGGTTAGACAGAATGATAATGTATAGGACTGGTGCTTTCTACTCTCCTGTATCTACAGGTTAGACAGAATGATAATGTATAGGACTGGTGCTTTCTACTCTCCTATATCTACAGGTTAGACAGAATGATAATGTATAGGACTGGTGCTTTCTACTCTCCTATATCTACAGGTTAGACAGAATGATAATGTATAGGACTGGTGCTTTCTACTCTCCTGTATCTACAGGTTAGACAGAATGATAATGTATAGGACTGGTGCTTTCTACTCTCCTATATCTACAGGTTAGACAGAATAATAATGTATAGGACTGGTGATTTCCACTGTGTCCGAAAGTTTGAATGAACGATCATATAATTAGATATATATTCTGTAGAAAAAGGATGAAAACTAAACAATTCATACTTTTCTTTAAAATCTAATTTCTTTTGTACTTTTCCTTGACGTATTTGGGATTTTCATTATTAGTTCAACGATTTATTTCTGACCGTCACGAACTCTGTGTGTAAACACGTGTTCATTTCTGTTCCCACTACATACGCGAATAACACGTGTCTCAAGGTTTGATCTTCCCGAACATCAAAACGATCGGGTGGTTGGAAATAACGGACATTGATATACATAAAAAAGGTATTCACAAAGATTAAGATATTTGCCGTCGTTATCAGGCAAACAATCAACAACGATTAATTAGGATTTTACCGCATCACGTGATTAATTGATAAGGTAGTGAGTGAAACTAACATTTGAAATTGATTAAAGTGATGTTCACGTCAACATTACAATCTCCCTCACGTCATTCTTCTCATTTCACTGTTTCGTAGGATTTACACTGAACTGAAGACGTACACGAATTACCTTGTGTTGGAGATACACGAGTTCCAGTGATTCACAACGCCACTAACTGACAAATAAATGTAAAGCCACTTCAAATATGAGATTAGTTAAATGATTAGTTTATCCTAATGGTTGACTTTAACCCCGGAAAACCGACAGGTGTTGGATAAACGCTTCGGAGAGATCTATGGGGAGAGGAGAACTACAATGGCAGTAGGTCTCATCTGACTCCTCATTCAACACATCCCATCCTACTCCTCAGCCCGCCCATGGGATTTAGTCTTTTGTAAAAGAATGTGAAATAGTGTATACTAAAACTGTATATATCTGTATTTATCTAGACGACCACTTGACTCTAAATCAGATTGGGACTTGTTCCAATATTCGATCGACTCTCTCGGTTTGCTTGCGGCATTGTTCTTTTGTGTTTCCAGCCACGCTCGATACCTTATTCTTTTATTTCTTTTCTCTGGTCGCGTCTCAAGTCAGGTTTGCTGCAATGTTTTAGAGTCTCTCTTCTCTAGGTACTTGGTGCAATATTGTTTTGTACCACTTCTCTAGGTACTTGATAAAATATTCTTTCGTTTCTTTTGTCCCTATCATCAAGTTTTATTAATGAAATACGTCTGTCTCATTTCTCCTGTCTTGCTCGTGGCAACATTCTGTTTTCTCATTTTTTAGTCACGTTGGTTGCAATATTCTTTTGATTTTCTTTTGTAGTCTCGCTTGTTTTTCTATAGTATGTCTGTCTGTCTGTCTCTGTGTCTCTCCCACTCCTCTCTGTCTCTCTGTGTGTATCTCTCCCTCTATCACTATCTTCTGTTACTTTTTCTAGCAATTGTCAAGATGTAGTAATAGATAACGGTGATAGCTTTTCATATTGAAAACCTTTGGATCAGACTGGCTACCCCGTGGTAATAAATGTCAGTATTCCTATCATTCAATGGTAACAGTATGTAACAGTGACGTGTCGGTTTTTCTGACGACACACTGTGATAATATCTGTCGCTTTACAATCAATTGACCAAATCAATTTGCCAATAACTGCTAATTACCTACAACAGTCTATCTATATGGGGATCTGAACTAATCTTTTTATACAGAAGGCTTGCATAACAAGCAGATATCTCTTGTCCTATATCTAACTGACAAGTGTGTCCTAGTAGATGGGGTCCTTCATTCATGTATAAGTTTCATAATTCAACGTGATTTAATTGTTGCCCTGATCAGTCATTCAGTCGTTGTTTTGTCTAACAGTAGCGCAGTAGACAGTCTATACGGTATCTAGGTATTCAGTATGTGTAGCTCTCTTACAATCCGTCTTTATCAGGGATACAATATTCCCGGAGAAGGATTCAGCTTATCTTGCCACTCCATCTTTGGTTTGATATTCAGTTTTGATTCCTTTTAATCTTCTTCTCAGAATAAGTCAGTTCCAATCTCATGAATCTTATCCCAATGTATATACAGTCAACACACGGTTTCGTACATGGAAGTGATAGATATCACGTTACAGATATCAAAATCTTTTAACAACTCCTTTTCAATAACCAAAAGGCCCTGGGTACTGATATTGGGCTTGTATGATGCTGGGGTGAAGGACTGTAAAGTTTGTTCATATAACTGATCCTGAACCACTTTCAAGGTCACAGGTGTCAAATATTTCAAAATCTTTAAACGACTTCTTTTCAATCAACGAAAGTTACAGGGTGCTGAAATTTGACCTGTAGCCAGCTGAGACATAGGGCTACCGATTTGATCAAATAACTGACCTTGACCTATATTCAAGATCTCTTGGGTGAGGTGAATTAAGATCTTATAATTTCTTTTTAAACTAGCAAGAGTAATGTTATTTGTGTTGTAGCATGTATAAAGACATTGATTTCAAGTTTGCAGAAAAGGTTCTTGTGAAACAGCAATGTCTTCTTTGTAAGCTGTAGATTAGTTGAGCAATTTATTTTCGGCCTATTTGGCCTCTTTCATATACATGTTTAGGTCATTTTGGTCAGATGACCGTGAAGGCCCGCTGGCCTCTTGTTTCAGTATTTATGACATATGATTTCTTACAGATATCTTTTTATTCAAAGCTTCCCGTGATTCGTTTTTTGAAAACCTCATATTTCCCTTTATTCAGGTTTTAAACCATTTTTTCATACCTCTCAAATTTTCCCTTTTCTCTAGACTTCTAAAATTTACAGTCGAACCTCTTTATTTCGAACTCCGTTAACTCGAAGACCCCGTTTAATTCGAAGCATTTTATATATCCCTGCCACACACAATCAATCGAACTTACTTAAATGGAATACTCGGTTATTACGAAGTTTTTCCATGGTCCCATTGAGTTCGAGATTACGAGATTCTACTGTGTATTTATATCAATTCATTTTTTTTCTTTTTTGAAGACTACCTCTTTGGAATGTGAAATAAAGTGTAACAGAACGTTTTTTTTTTATCAGGTAAATGGCTCATACCTGTACGATCTACCTATCACCAGTCACTGCATGCCGATGAAATGAACCATCTACTGTCGTGCATTTCATGATCAATTGTTCTGACTAACTTTTCAAGACATCGTGTAATGTACTTTAATTAAAGTTAATATATCTCTTTCGAATGAAGTTCAATTTTGACCTAGTTTCCCTATGACACTTGTAAACATCAATAAAGAACTTTCGGCTCTCCAAGTTAATGAAATTGATTAGACAAAAATATAATTTATAATTCAAAGAGAACTTAATTGAGTTAAAGTGAAATGTTATTATCAATTGGAAATTACAGTTTGTTTTCTGTGAAATACGGTATAATATTTTTTTAAGTCTTACTGAGCGACATTCTTGGCGACCATCGACTGTCAAGCTCTGAGAGAGTGAAACGAAGGGAGTAACTCTTGGGAGATAATAATGACTGAGAGAGTGACAACACTTCACTTCTTACTGAGCGACATTCTCGACCGCCATTAGCTGTCAAGCTCTGAGAGAGTGAAACGAAGGGAGTAACTCTTGGGAGATAATAATGACTGAGAGAGTGACAACACTTCACTTCTTACTGAGCGACATTCTCGACCGCCATTAGCTGTCAAGCTCTGAGAGAGTGAAACGAAGGGAGTAACTCTTGGGAGATAATAATGACTGAGAGAGTGACAACACTTCACTTCTTACTGAGCGACATCCTCGGCTATAGGTTAGATATCTATGTTCTTGGCCTCCATCGGCTGTCAAGCTCTGAGAGATTGAAACGAAGGGCAATAACTCTTGGGAGATAATGACTGAGAGAGTGACAACACTTCCTTTCTTACTGAGCGACATTCTCGGCCATAGATTATATATCTATGTTCTTGGCCTCCATCGGCTGTCAAGCTCTGAGAGAGTGAAACGAAGGGTAGTAACTCTTGGGATATCAGAATGACTGAGCGAGTGAAACACTTCACCATATTTTTCTCACACCAGCGTCAGCCTCCTCAGCGGTATACCTTAATTAGCCCTAATTATTCTGACGTTCTGTTGACTTTTTTTTATCGGTGCTGACTAGACTTTGGGGTCGGTTCCAGACCGGTAAAAAAAGTGGGGGCTGAAGAACGTCAGATGAAATCGACGTCTCTAACAGTGACCGAACAAAGGCGGTTGTCGAATCCCTGACCCTATCAGACAATGTACACGTTAGCTGCCCATCAAATATGCATTAGATCGGTCTTACTTTACGGCGTTACAATCGATTCTAGTCATACTGTTCTTCCCAAATATATCCTGCACTCCTTTGTCGGACCTTTCTCGATAGCCAACATAACATGTATTCTGACCAGCATAACATTCATGAGCTACCATGTATTACTTAGTTCGAAACATTTATTTATAGACATATAAATATACACTGTATGTCTGTTATCCCATATCTTATAACGAACATTGATGATACAACTACACGATAAGAAAAAGGCTTCGAGATAACCGAGTATTCCATTTCAGTGAGTTCGAATGTTTTTTTTTTTTTTTTTTGTAAAGTTTGGCAGGGACCGACGAAATGCTTCGAATTATACGGGGTCTTCGAGTTGTTCGAGATAACGAGGTTACGAGATCATCAACATATCCTGTGCTATAACCATATTTTATTTATTGTAATGTGAACATAATCGATGTTACAGTGTTAGTGTGTGTACGATAATAATGACGTTATGTTAGTAAAGAACGGAATCTTCGAAACTTTAAAAAAAAAATCGTAAATATTTCATATTTTTTGTGGAGTTTTAAAATTTTTTATTTAAAAAACAAATTATTGAACACATTTCGCAAATTAAATCGACTATCATTTGATTTTTATCTCTGCAGCGTTTGGTCATGATTGATATAAATCCAATCACATTCCTTGTGACCTTGTTGAAGTTTTGAATCTAATAGAAGTGGAGATTGACACTCAAAACGAAATCCTTCCGACAATATCATTCTGACGGTGTTCGAAAATCCAATAGAATTCGTTTTATTCCTGCAGCTCCCGGTTTCTAAAGTCCTATACAGCTTTTGTGCCGTTGTTATGCCATATCTTTGTTGTAGCGTCTTGACCTTAAAGAGTCTGGGGGCCCCATATTTGGAATCCTGTTAGCCTACTTTTATAATGACTTACACAAACAGAACGTATTGATTCTAAATCAATAACATCGGTATACATAAAATATCCCAGCTAAGTTCGGTTGTACTGAACTAAATTTAAATTATCAACATATTTAACTAAACATCAACTTCCTGTGTTGATGAAACTCCTAACACGCTTAAAATAAATCAGAACAGGTAAATTCATCTTAGTGGAGGCCCGCTGTCTATGTAAACTTAAATGTGTCCGACACTCTCCTCTGTCCTATCTCCTCCTCTGTCCTATTCTCTCATCTCTCCTATACTCTCCTCTGTCCTATACCCTCCTCTGTCATATACCCTCCTCTGTTCTATACCTTCCTCTGTCCTATAGCCTCCTCTTTCCTATACCCCCTCTGTCATATACCCTCCTGTGTCCTATACTCTCCTCTGTCATATACCCTCCTCTGTTCTATACCTTCCTCTGTCCTATAGCCTCCTCTGTCCTATACCCCCTCTGTCATATACTCTCCTGTGTCCTATACTCCCCTCTGTCATATACCCTCCTCTGTTCTATACCCCCTCTGTCCTATACCCTCCTATGTCCTATACCCCCTCTCTCCTATACCTTCCTTTGTCCTGTACTCTCCTCTGTTCTATACCCTCTTCTGTTCTATACCCCCTCTATTTGATACCCCCTCTGTACTATGCTCTCCTCTGTCCTATACCCCCTCTGTCATATACCCTCCTCTCTTCTATACCCTCCTCTGTCATATATCCTCTTCTGTTCTATGCCCTCCTCTGTTTGATACCTTCTGTCCTATGCTCTCCTCTGTCCTATACCCTCCTCTGTCATACAAACTCCTTTGTCCTATACCCCCTCTATTTGATACCCCCTCTGTCCTATGCTCTCCTCTGTCTTATACCCTCCTCTGTCCTATACTCTCCTCTTTCCTCTCTTCTGTCCTATACCCTCTTCTGTCTTATACCCTCCTCTGTCCTATACTCTCCTCTGTCCTCTCTTCTGTCCTATACTCTCTTCTGTCTTATACCCTCTTCTGTCCTATACCCTCCACTGTCCTATACCCTCCTATATCCTATACTCTCCTCTGTCCTATACCCTCCTCTGTCATATAACCTCCTTTGTCCTATAACCTCTCTATTTGATACTCCCTGTCCTCTACCCTCTTCTGTCCTATACCCTCTCTGTCCTCTACTCTCCTCTGTCCTCTACTCTCCTCTGTCCTATACCCTCCACTGTCCTATACCCTCCTATATCCTCTACTCTCCTCTGTCCTATACCCTCCTCTGTCATATAACCTCCTTTGTCCTATAACCTCTCTATTTGATACTCCCTGTCCTCTACCCTCTTCTGTCCTATAACCTCCTCTGTCCTATACTCTCCTCTGTCCTGTACCCTCCTCTGTCCTATATCCTCCTCTGTCCTGTACCCTCCTCTGTCCTATACTCTCCTCTGTCCTATACTCTCCTCTGTCCTCTACTCTCTTCTGTCCTATATCCTCCTCTGTCCTGTGCCCTCCTCTGTCCTATACTCTCCTCTGTCCTCTCTTCTGTCCTATACCCTCTCTGTCCTATACTCTTCTCTGTCCTCTACTCTCTTCTGTCCTATACTCTCCTCTGTCCTCTCTTCTGTCCTATACCCTCTCTGTCCTATACTCTCCTCTGTCCTATACTCTTCTCTGTCCTATACCCTCTTCTGTCCTATACCCTCTCTGTCCTATAATCTCCTCTGTCCTATACCCTCTTCTGTCCTATACCCTCTCTGTCCTATACTCTTCTCTGTCCTCTACTCTCTTCTGTCCTATACCCTCATCTGTCCGCTCTGTAATGACGTTAATTTGTTATTACATGAATCTTTTGGTAGGTTTCGACTACTTTCGGTTGACACCAGAACAATTCTATTTGATATGTATGGGTACTTTGTCTATCAATATTAAAACACCGCTTTATTTTCACGCGTCTTCAAATTTATAAAGTTAAGTATTATTATAAAGAGTTGAATAATTATTTATAGTAGAAGACATCGGAACATGTCAAAAATATTAAACAATTAAACTTTGGAAATATTACATTGTAGAGGTAGTATCGGTTTCAGAATCGTTATTGCTATTTGCATTGGTAGATTTTAAGAGATGCCTTTAATATGTAAATAACAACACCATAAATCAGTGACTCATTACGTTAACTATGTTATATTTCTTTTCCTTTGTCTTCTTTGACAGATCTCCAAACGTTTAGATAGAAATAGTTGTCACACTTTGAACAATGGTATTTTGCAGGTATTCCTCTTTCCCTATAACACAACAACAACGTTTATTTAACAAATACATAGCCATTTTAATACCTATATTTATACATTTTGTTGTAAATCTGTTTTTACGTAATAAATCTTTGTTAAATACACTTTTTGTTTCCGTATTAAGCTGATCAAGGTCTGCTATAATATAGGCCTACCGCCGTAACTTAACACTCCTGTGAAGGTCTGACGATCGTATGTACTGTGAACAAACGGCACGGAACAGGCAGACGTGACCTTTGGCCGGTACGGGTCAATATGGATATCAATTTTACAGAATACATAGCGGGATATATTTCAGTAGTAATTGTTTATCATACCCGTGGGTTTGTGTATTATACACGTGTATGGACTGTATGTATACTATATTCGGTGTTGTTCTTAAACATTTTAAAACATCACCATTGCGATCGGACCGCTGGCAGTTTTATCTAATAGCAGAATCAAGAAATACACGAGGTTGCTGTTGAGGAAGAATTTATAGGAATACTAAAATTGGTTTCTTTAGAGATCACGTGACTGTAGATATACATCAGAATTGTTTTTGTCTATGAATTAGTCGAATACCCGGAACCGTTACTGACAATTTTCATCGAATAAGGTGTGACATTAGAACCTACACACGGATGTGGTAAACCAGGTTTGGATTTTCGTCAAGTAAATTCTATGTGGAATTAACACAGAATGATTTAGTTAAGGTAACAATCAACTTTCAGTGTGTCTTGTCAAATGTTTTAAACTTCATCTGTTTACCTTTCAATAATATTCATAGCTAAATTCGTTACTCAATCATTATATTTTTTCAGATGTGGCTAACCAGTTCCTAATGCTAGAAGTCTGATGTCATCAGTGATGAACAGTTTTAGCTGTTTTCTTAACAATTAAGTGGGAAACGTAAACCTATATTCATTTTTCAAAATGGCACAAGACGTAGACAGCACCGGGAGTCGACTTCTAAACGCAATACTTTTAGGAAAGGCAAGACAAATCAGTTCTCTGCTTGATCAGAACGTTGACGTCGATGTGAGGGATGATGAAGGACGAACGCCTTTGATATACGCCGTCTGCTGTGACATTGATGACGTCAGAACGCACGTTGTACGGCTGTTGTTGCGTAGCAACTGTTACATCAACGCACAAGACAATACTGGGTGTACAGCACTCATGTACGCATGTATGGAGGCTGATAGGGTGGATGTTGTAAGACTGATTGCCAGGAACAAATCATGTAACCCTAATCTTCAGGACTTCGAGGGTTACACAGCAGTAATGCACGCGGTCGCCGCGTCGAATCCTCAAGGTCTGAAGACCTTAATTAGCTCGTCTGCAACAAAAACCGCAGTAGATTTAAACATAAAAAATAAAAATGGAATCACTGCTCTCGAACTGGCTGTCAAACTGCAGTTGTTTGACTGTTGTAAAGTGTTGACGACAGATGGTGCTAGTGGCCGTGGTACTAACAATGTTCGGGACAAAAAGGGGCTGAATTTAATTTTAGGACGCGAAGCATCTGTGATGTCACAAAGAGGTAACTTGTTGCTCACTCCGACACTTCATGTTCCCGGGTTTTCTCCACGTGGTGGATATGCTTCCCGAAATGCAACACCAGTCCCGAACTGGTCGCGACAAAATTCGTCTTACGATAATAACGGCGTTGAACACTGGCAAGGGTTAAGGCATGAAAGAGTCCATTCCTCAAACGATGGTCCTTGGGTTGACAGCCCTAGACGGATTAAACGAACTTTAACACCAATATCACGAGAGGACAAACTTTCTGTTGCGTTTGAACCAGAATCTCCAATGTTTGGAAACAAAATGAGATTACCTAGCATCCCCAGTGGAAAGAGATTGTGTCTAGTTTCAAATCAAAATAGTTTTGACTTTAGTAATAACGGTGAGAGTCTTTGACGTCAAACCAATGTCATTTGTGTTTCCCCTCATTCCCTTAATATTACGTCATCAGAGGTCGTAGCAATATGACGTCACTGGCAACCATGGCTTACAGATATTTCAAATTCAATAGCACTAACGGCACCAAAAACCTTTACACCCTCGTCAACGTCGCGAATCTCTACTCTGGCTTCAGTATTAACAAGTCAACGTCACGAATCTCTACTCTGGCTTCAGTATTAACCAAATCAACGTCGCGAATCTCTACTCTGGCTTCAGTATGAACAAGTCAACGTCACGAATCTCTACTCTGGCTTCAGTATTAACAAATTAACGTCGCGAATCTCTACTCTGGCTTCAGTATTAACAAATCAACGTCGCGAATCTCTACTCTGGCTTCAGTATGAACAAATCAACGTCGCGAATCTCACTCTGGCTTCAGTATGAACAAATCAACGTCACGAATCTCTACTCTGGCTTCAGTATGAACAAATCAACGTCGCGAATCTCTACTCTGACTTCAGTTTATGCATCAGATGAATTTACTACCGAAGAACAACTATATGATATCTCGTCATATGGCCACTATGTAATTGATCTAATTTTGTCGGGATGTTTTCATCGTTATGTCGTTGTTTACAACTAATTTATTTCCTCTGCTTTCACGTTTCCTCTGCGACTTTTGAGTTTGAGGAGTGTTCGTTATGGCTGTTAGCTACATGCTTTGTGTTTTCCTTATCAAACTTGTACATATACCAGGATGTATCTCTGTGTTATCTGTTAAAATCTATCTGAAATCTACACCAAACAGTCCCGCTATATATCTGTCTTCTGAAGTTCATCAATTACCGAATACATTACATTGTAATCTATTTCAATGCGTATTGCCACCATCTTGAAAAACACTTGTTGAAACTTTTCTGGTTCGACTTGTGTCACTGAACTGTGTGAGGATGTAGATGGAAAGTCATCAAAGTATTGCTATTCTGCGATAAAACATCAGCTGACTGTCACGGTGACAATTGTGTATTGAATGCCTACAATGTTGTAGCTCCATGTTTTTTTCTCATCGTATCGATGTTAAGAAACGATTGTATAGTTTTATTGGCAAAGCTAAACAAACACAATACGTGTACTGTGATTGTTGTGTAATGCTAACAATATGTAAACAAAGCTTGTGAAATGTAGAAATGTATTAATATTTAAGAAAGCAAATGTAAATGAAACTTTGTGTTCATACAATTTATTTATATGTTTAACATTGAAATACAGCTAACATTACAAAAATGAGATAATAAACAAGCTTCATTTTAGAAGATCTTCTGGTGTTTTTAGGCTGGAGTATTTGGAATCAATTCAAAACAAGGTAAAGGCTGTTCAAGGCCGTGTGGTGTTTAAATGACTTTACGTAGCGTTTTAACAAAGCGTTTTGGTCTAACGAGCTGGCTTCATAACAGCTACCAAAATACAAAGGTACATATTATACTGGCGGTTTTTAATGATGTACGTTCATGTCATTGTCGCCAAAACAATATGTGTGTACACTTGGAAATAGAGACAAAAGTACGGGTTCAAGTATTGCTTATCAATTTTTTTATTTGTTAAAGTACAAAGATAACGAACATATTTGTATGTTGAATTTAAAGTTATTAAGATTAGATGAATGAACTAATTGGAATGTTAATCGACATTGGAGGAGACATTTCAATTTTCAATATTTGGAGTTCGCTAAAAAACGTGGCCTGGTGGTGGAACTGAGCGTCCTTCTGTACAATATCACATGGATCAGATTAACCTCCTAAAACGTCCTTCTGTACAATATCACATGGATCAGATTAACCTCCTAAAGCGTCCTTCTGTACAATATCACATGGACCAGATTAACCTCCTAAAGCGTCCTTCTGTACAATATCACATGGACCAGATTAACCTCCTAAAGCGTCCTTCTGTACAATATCACATGGATCAGATTAACCTCCTAAAGCGTCCTTCTGTACAATATCATATGGATCAGATTAACCTTCTAAAGCATCCTTCTGTACAATATCACATAGATCAGATTAACCTCCTAAAGCGTCCTTCTGTACAATATCACATGGGACAGATTAACCTCCTAAAGCGTCCTTCTTTACAATATCACATGGATCAGATTAACCTCCTAAAGCGTCCTTCTGTACAATATCATATGGATCAGATTAACCTCCTAAAGCGTCCTTCTGTACAATATCACATAGATCAGATTAACCTCCTAAAGCATCCTTCTTTACAATATCACATGGGACAGATTAATCTCCTTCATCGTCCTCCTGTACAATATCACATGGGACAGATTAATCTCCTAAAGCATCCTTCTGTACAATATCACATGGGACAGATTAACCTCCTACATCGTCCTTCTGTACAATATCACATAGATCAGATTAACCTCCTAAAGCGTCCTTCTGTACAATATCACATGGGACAGATTAACCTCCTACATCGTCCTTCTGTACAATATCACATAGATCAGATTAATCTCCTAAAGCATCCTTCTGTACAATATCACATGGGACAGATTAACCTCCTACATCGTCCTTCTTTACAATATCACATGGGACAGATTAACCTCCTAAAGCGTCCTTCTTTACAATATCACATGGGACAGATTAATCTCCTTCATCGTCCTTCTGTACAATATCACATGGGACAGATTAATCTCCTAAAGCATCCTTCTGTACAATATCACATGGGACAGATTAACCTCCTACATCGTCCTTCTGTACAATATCACATGGGACAGATTAACCTCCTACATCGTCCTTCTGTACAATATCACATGGGACAGATTAACCTCCTACATCGTCCTTCTGTACAATATCACATAGACAGATTAACCTCCTACATCATCCTTCTTTACAATATCACATGGGACAGATTAACCTCCTACATCGTCCTTCTGTACAATATCACATGGGACAGATTAACCTCCTACATCGTCCTTCTGTACAATATCACATGGGACAGATTAACCTCCTACATCGTCCTTCTGTACAATATCACATAGATCAGATTAACCTCCTAAAGCATCCTTCTTTACAATATCACATGGGACAGATTAACCTCCTACATCGTCCTTCTGTACAATATCACATGGGACAGATTAACCTCCTAAAGCATCCTTCTGTACAATATCACATGGGACAGATTAATCTCCTAATATATCACATGGGACAGATTAACCTCCTACATCGTCCTTCTGTACAATATCACATGGGACAGATTAATCTCCTTCATCGTCCTTCTGTACAATATCACATGGGACAGATTAATCTCCTTCATCGTCCTTCTTTACAATATCACATGGGACAGATTAATCTCCTTCATCGTCCTTCTTTACAATATCACATGGGACAGATTAATCTCCTTCATCGTCCTTCTGTACAATATCACATGGGACAGATTAATCTCCTTCATCGTCCTTCTTTACAATATCACATGGGACAGATTAATCTCCTTCATCGTCCTTCTGTACAATATCACATGGGACAGATTAATCTCCTAAAGCATCCTTCTGTACAATATCACATGGGACAGATTAACCTCCTAAAGCGTCCTTCTGTACAATATCACATGGAGCAGATTGACCTCCTAAAGCGTCCTTCTGTACAATATCACATAGATCAGATTAACCTCCTAAAGCGTCCTTCTGTACAATATCACATGGGACAGATTAACCTCCTAAAGCGTCCTTCTGTACAATATCACATGGACCAGATTGACCTCCTAAAGATTCCTTCTGTACAATATCACATGGACCAGATTAACCTCCTAAAGCGTCCTTCTGTACAATATCACATGGAGCAGATTGACCTCCTAAAGCGTCCTTCTGTACAATATCACATAGATCAGATTAACCTCCTAAAGCGTCCTTCTGTACAATATCACATGGGACAGATTAACCTCCTAAAGCGTCCTTCTGGACAATACCACATGGACCAGATTGACCTCCTAAAGCTAAGTGTACATGGATGATCAACGATTTCAGTATTACTTTTACAGTATTGATATTTTTCTTGATCTGTTTACACTTGTTGAATTATCTTTTCATCTTTTCTTTAATTCCCGGGTAGGAGAATTACTATCACACCGGGTTTTAGATGGGCACGGATAGAAAATAACGTGATCCTTATGAAACCTGATTAAACCATAAAATTTCTTTTTAAACCATAGCTGGTGGCATCATCACAGAACAATATACGGAAGATCCGTCGCGTGTCATTTAATCTGTCAATGTGTCTTACCAAAGGATAAACCCGCAACAGATTTCTCATGTCCCGGATCTCTCACCGTATCCGATCATCACTAGGATCTCAATGTCACCGTGTGATCTGATCATCTCTGCGATCTCAATGTCATCATGTGATCCGATCATCTCTGGGATCTCAATGTCACCGTGTAATCTGATCATCTCTGAGATCTCAATGTCACCTTATGATCTGATCATCACTGGGATCTCAATGTCACCGTGTGATCCGATCATCTCTGCAATCTCAATGTCATCATGTGATCCGATCATCTCTGGGATCTCAATGTCACCATGTGATCCGATCATCTCTGCAATCTCAATGTCACCGTATGATCTGATCATCTCTGCGATCTCAATGTCACCATGTGATCCGATCATCTCTGCAATCTCAATGTCACCGTGTGATCTGACCATCTCTGCAATCTCAATGTCACCGTATGATCTGATCATCTCTGAGATCTCAATGTCACCGTGTGATCTGATCATCTCTGCGATCTCAATGTCACCGTGTGATCTGATCATCTCTGCAATCTCAATGTCATCATGTGATCCGATCATCTCTGGGATCTCAATGTCATCATGTGATCCGATCATCTCTGCAATCTCAATGTCACCGTATGATCTGACCATCAATGGGATCTCAATGTCACCGTGTGATCCGATCATCTCTGCAATCTCAATGTCACCGTATGATCTGATCATCTCTGAGATCTCAATGTCACCGTGTGATCTGATCATCTCTGCGATCTCAATGTCACCGTGTGATCTGATCATCTCTGCAATCTCAATGTCATCATGTGATCCGATCATCTCTGGGATCTCAATGTCATCATGTGATCCGATCATCTCTGCAATCTCAATGTCACCGTATGATCTGATCATCTCTGAGATCTCAATGTCACCGTGTGATCTGATCATCTCTGCGATCTCAATGTCACTGTGTGATCCGATCATCTCTGCGATCTCAATGTCACCGTGTGATCTGATCATCTCTGCGATCTCAATGTCACCGTGTGATCTGATCATCTCTGAGATCTCAATGTCACCGTGTGATCCGATCATCTCTGGGATCTCAATGTCACCGTGTGATCTGATCATCTCTGCGATCTCAATGTCACCGTGTGATCTGATCATCTCTGGGATCTCAATGTCACCGTGTGATCCGATCATCTCTGGGATCTCAATGTCACCGTATGATCTGATCATCTCTGAGATCTCAATGTCACCGTGTGATCTGATCATCTCTGGGATCTCAATGTCACCGTGTGATCCGATCATCTCTGGGATCTCAATGTCACCGTATGATCTGATCATCTCTGAGATCTCAATGTCACCGTGTGATCTGATCATCTCTGAGATCTCAATGTCACCGTGTGATCCGATCATCTCTGAGATCTCAATGTCACCGTGTGATCTGATCATCTCTGCGATCTCAATGTCACCGTGTGGTCTGATCATCAATGGGATCTCAATGTCACCCTGTGATCTGATCATCTCTGAGATCTCAATGTCACCGTGTGATCCGATCATCTCTGAGATCTCAATGTCACCGTGTGATCTGATCATCTCTGAGATCTCAATGTCACCGTATCCGATCATCTCTGCGATCTCAATGTCACCGTGTGATCTGATCATCTCTGAGATCTCAATGTCACCGTGTGATCTGATCATCTCTGAGATCTCAATGTCACCGTGTGATCTGACCATCAATGGGATCTCAATGTCACCGTGTGATCTGATCATCTCTGCGATCTCAATGTCACCGTGTGATCTGATCATCTCTGAGATCTCAATGTCACCGTGTGATCGGATCATCTCTGAGATCTCAATGTCACCGTGTGATCTGATCATCTCTGAGATCTCAATGTCACCGTGTGATCTGATCATCTCTGCGATCTCAATGTCACCGTGTGATCTGATCATCTCTGAGATCTCAATGTCACCGTGTGATCTGATCATCTCTGAGATCTCAATGTCACCGTATGATCTGATCATCTCTGAGATCTCAATGTCACCGTGTGATCTGATCATCTCTGAGATCTCAATGTCACCGTATGATCTGATCATCTCTGAGATCTCAATGTCACCGTATGATCTGATCATCTCTGAGATCTCAATGTCACCGTGTGATCTGATCATCTCTGAGATCTCAATGTCACCGTGTGGTCTGATCATCTCTGAGATCTCAATGTCCCTGTGTGATGTGGTCATCTCTGATATCTCAATGTCCCTGTGTGATGTGGTCATCTCTGAGATCTCAATGTCACCGTGTGATCTGATCATCTCTGAGATCTCAATGTCACCGTATGATCTGATCATCTCTGAGATCTCAATGTCCCTGTGTGATGTGGTCATCTCTGATATCTCAATGTCCCTGTGTGATGTGGTCATCTCTGAGATCTCAATGTCACCGTGTGATCTGACCATCAATGGGATCTCAATGTCACCGTATGATCCGATCATCTCTGAGATCTCAATGTCACCGTGTGATCTGATCATCTCTGAGATCTCAATGTCACCGTGTGATCTGATCATCTCTGAGATCTCAATGTCACCGTGTGATCTGATCATCTCTGAGATCTCAATGTCACCGTGTGATCTGATCATCTCTGCGATCTCAATGTCACCGTGTGATCTGATCATCTCTGGGATCTCAATGTCACCGTGTGATCTGATCATCTCTGGGATCTCAATGTCACCGTGTGATCCGATCATCTCTGGGATCTCAATGTCACCGTGTGATCTGATCATCTCTGGGATCTCAATGTCACCGTGTGATCCGATCATCTCTGAGATCTCAATGTCACCGTGTGATCTGATCATCTCTGCGATCTCAATGTCACTGTGTGATCTGACCATCAATGGGATCTCAATGTCACCGTGTGATCCGATCATCTCTGAGATCTCAATGTCACCGTGTGATCTGATCATCTCTGCGATCTCAATGTCACTGTGTGATCTGACCATCAATGGGATCTCAATGTCACCGTGTGGTCTGATCATCTCTGGGATCTCAATGTCACCGTGTGATCTGATCATCTCTGGGATCTCAATGTCACCGTGTGATCCGATCATCTCTGAGATCTCAATGTCACCGTGTGATCTGATCATCTCTGCGATCTCAATGTCACTGTGTGATCTGACCATCAATGGGATCTCAATGTCACCGTGTGATCCGATCATCTCTGAGATCTCAATGTCACCGTGTGATCTGATCATCTCTGAGATCTCAATGTCACCGTGTGATCGGATCACCTCTGAGATCTCAATGTCACCCTGTGATCCGAGCATCTCTAAGATGACCTCTAGGCTTGTAAAGATATATTCAATACAATATACATTTAAGGATACCGGCTTGTAAAGATATAGTTTATACAAAACATATGAAAGCATGGCGGATCATAAAGATGAAATTTAAATGATATGAAGCTTTCAGCCTCCAAATGGTGAGTGACCTTAATTGTACCCCGGTACATGGTGCGTACAACATATTTCTCGTCACCAACCCATTGCTACGAAAGCCTAGAAAGGTCAATTTCGAAGGAGAAAAAATATCAAATCGCGTTTTTAGGAGAATAAAAGAGTAATAACGCCTTTCAAAAGTCGTATTAACGAAAATATACTCGTTATAACGCCATTCAAAGGCTTTCGTTAAGAACTGAACAGAAGCAATGACAATTGTACTCTTACCTGTAAAAGTCATTATAACGACTTTTTTCGCGTAATTACGACTTTTGAAAGGCGTTATTTCGACTTTTAAAAAGGCGTTATTACGATTTTTTGCGTTATGACGACTTTTGAAAGGCGTTTTTGCGACTTTTGGAAGGCGTTATTACACTTTTATTCGCGTAATAACGCGATTTTATATTTTGTTCCCTTCGAAATTTGACCTTTCTAGGCTTTCGTACATTGCCGCCATACTGCGTTTTCTTAGTGTCTCGCTTTTTTCTTTTGTTCTTTTTTCAGATGTAACGTGGCTCCCTGTGTATATGAATTCTACTGAAGAAAATAAGGCAAACTTTGTCGATGTTTGACCTCGAAGTTTGTTAACAATGTTAGTTGTTTAGCGATATGTCGATCGCTCTCAGGGAGTGAGTACCGGTTACAAGCTTCTGTTTTAAACAAACGGGGCAGTGTTGTCACTATTTACTATCTATTTGTTCGTTAGACAAAGTTTAGAATTAACATGACAGTTTCATTTACATTATCAATTTTGCTGCTTAATTGTTCCGTTAGTTTCAATGCGAGGAAAAAATTCAAACCATTGTTTATGTCAAACTAGTTGTTAGGTTAACAATTGAAACAATTTCTAAAATCAATCGAAACACTTCTGTTTATTTAAATAGCTTCACGTCCTCATGGATTTGGATTTGAGAGTACAGTGGGACTTTGTTGGAATCTAACAATTGTTACCACCACAGCTAATTCTATCAGTTAATTCAATCAATGAAAAATGCCTTACATTTCTCATACAGAAACGTTTATGAATTCTTTTCATAATAATATAAATAGCACAGAGTGGTTGTTATATATGGCAGTTTATTCAATCGAGAAATATTTTTCAAAGGTTTGAAAAAAAAACTTTATATAAAAACCGCGTGTGTGCGAGCTTTTTCTACAAAATGAATAAATCAATAAAATTATCAACTAACAAAAAACTGTTACCTGATTGATTTCACCTTGTTCCAAGGTTCATTTGACCTTGTTCCGTTGTTAATTTGACCTTGTTCCGTGGTTGATTTGACCTTGTTCCGTGGTTGCTTTGACCTTGTTCCGTGGTTGCTTTGACCTTGTTCCGTGGTTGATTTCACCATGTTTCAAGGTTCATTTGACCTTGTTCCGTGGTTGATTTCACCTTGTTCCAAGGTTCATTTGACCTTGTTCCGTTGTTAATTTGACCTTGTTCCGTGGTTGATTTGACCTTGTTCCGTGGTTGCTTTGACCTTGTTCCGTGGTTGCTTTGACCTTGTTCCGTGGTTGATTTCACCTTGTTTCAAGGTTCATTTGACCTTGTTCCGTGGTTGATTTCACCTTGTTCCAAGGTTCATTTGACCTTGTTCCGTCGTTAATTTGGCCTTGTTCCGTGGTTGGTTTGACCTTGTTCCGTCTTTGATTTGACCTTGTTCCGTGGTTGATTTGACCTTGTTCCGTGTGTAACCTCTATGTATATGTGTGTAACATTTAGGTAACTGTATATCTGTATGTTATCTCTGTGTATGAGTATGTAACCTCTGTGTAACTGTGTGTAACATTTGTGTAACTGTGTATCTGTATGTTATCTCTGTGTATATGTGTGTAACATTTGTGTAACTGTGTATCTGTATATAACCACTATGTAACATTTGTGTAAATATGTATCTGTATGTTATCTATGTGTATCAGTGTGAAACCTCTGTGTATATGTGTGTAACATTTGAGTAACTGTGTATTAGTGTGTCAGCTCTGTGTATATATGTGTAACATTTGTGTAACTGTGTATTTGTATGTTATCTCTGTGTATACGTGTGTAACATATGTGTAACTATGTATCTGTATACAACCTCTGTGTATATGTGTGTAACATTTGTGTATGTGTGTGTAACATTTGTGTAATTGTGTATGTGTATGTTATCTCTGTGTATTAGTTTGTAAACTCTGTGTATATGTGTAACATTTGAGTAACTGTGTATCAGTGTGTCAGCTCTGTGTATATGTGTGTAACTTTTGTGTAACTGTGTATTTGTATGTAACCTTTGTGTATACGTGTGTAACATTTGTGTAACTATATATCTGTATGTTATCTCTGTGTATTTGTGTGTAACATTTGTGTATCTGTATATAAGTGTGTAACCTCTGTGTAACTGTGTGTCTGTGTGTAACAACTGTGTATATATTTGTAACATTTGTGTTACTGTGTATCTGTATATAACCTCTGCCTCTGTGTATCTGTGTGTTATATTTGTGTGACTGTTCATCTGTATGTTATCTCTGTATATATCTGTGTAACATTTGTGTAATTGTGTAGATGTATGTTATCTCTGTGTATCAGTGTGAAACTTCTGTGTATATGTGTGTAACATTTGTGTATCTGTATATAAGTGTGTCACCTCTGTGTAACTGTGTGTCTGTGTGTAACCTCTGTGTATATATGTATAACATTTGCGTAACTGTGTATCTCTATATAACCCATGTGTATATGTGTGTAACATTTGTGTAACTGTATATTTGTGTGTAACCTCTGTGTATGTGTGTATAACGTTTGTGTAACTGTATATCTGTGTGTAACCTCTGTGTATATGTGTGTAAAATCTGTGTAACTGTATATCTGTATGTAACCTCTGTGTATCTGTGTGTAGCATTTGTGAAACTGTGTATCTGTATGTTATCTCTGTGTATATGTGTGTAACATTTGTGTAACTGTGTATCTGTATATAACTCCTGTGTAACATTTGTGTAAATATGTATCTGTATGTTATCTCTGTGTATCAGTGTGTACCCTCTGCGTATATGTGTGCAACTTTTGTGTAAATGTGTATTTGTATGTTATCTCTGTGTATATGTGTGTAACATTTGAGTAACTGTATCAGTGTGTTAGCTCTGTGTAGATGTGTGTAACATTTGTGTAACTGTATATCAGTGTGTAACCTCTGTGTAACTGTGTGTCTGTGTGTAACCACTTTGTATATATGTGTAACATTTGGGTAACAGTGTATCCGTATATAACCTCTGCTCTGTGTATCTGTGTGTTATATTTGTGTGTGTATCTGTATGTAACCTTTGTGTATATGTGTGTAACATTTGTGTAACTGTGTATCTGTATGTAACCTCTGTGTATATATGTATAACATTTGTGTAACTATGTATCTGTCTATCAGTATGTAAAATCTGTGTAACTGTATATCTGTGTGTAACCTCTGTGTATATATGTGTGTAATATTTGTGTAACTATGTATCTGTATGTTATCTCTGTGTATATGTGTGTAACATTTGTGTATATGTGTGTAACATTTGAGTAACTGTGTATCAGTGTGTCAGCTTTGTGTATACGTGTGTAACATTTGTGTAACTGTGTATTTGTATGTAACCTCTTTGTTTACGTGTGTAACATTTGTGTTACTATATATCTGTATGTTATCTCTGTGTATTTGTGTGTAACATTTGTGTATCTGTATATAAGTGTGTAACCTCTGTGTAACTGTGTGTCTGTGTGTAATCACTTTGTATATATTTGTAACATTTGTGTTACTGTGTATCTGTATATAACCTCTGCCTCTGTGTATCTGTGTGTTATATTTGTGTAACTGTTCATCTGTATGTTATCTCTGTGTATATGTGTGTAACATTTGTGTAACTGTGTATTTGTATGTAACCTCTGTGTATATGTGTGTAACATTTGTGTAACTGTGTATCTGTATACAACCCCTGTGTATATGTGTGTAACATTTGTGTAACTGTGTATTTGTATGTAACCTCTGTGTATATGTGTGTAACATTTGTGTAACTGTGTATCTGTCTATCAGTATGTAAAATCTGTGTGTAACTGTATATCTGTGTGTAACCTCTGTGTATATGTGTGTAACATTTGTGTAACTGTGTATCTGTATGTAACCTCTGTGTATATGTGTGTAAAATCTGTGTAACTGTATATCTGTGTGTAATCTCTGTGTATCTGTGTGTAGCATTTGTGAAACTGTGTATCTGTATGTTATCTCTGTGTATAAGTGTGTAACATTTGTGAAAATATGTATCTGTATGTAATTTCTATGTATCTGTGTGTAACCTCTGTGTATATATGTATAACATTTGTGTAACTGTATATCAGTGTGTAACCTCTTTGTAACTGTGTGTCTGTGTGTAACCACTTTGTATATATGTGTAACATTTGGGTAACAGTGTATCTGTATATAACCTCTGCTCTGTGTATCTGTGTGTTATATTTGTGTGTGTTTCTGTATGTAACATTTGTGTATATGTGTGTAACATTTGTGTAACTGTGTATCTGTATGTAACCTCTGTGTATATATGTATAACATTTGTGTAACTGTATATCAGTGTGTAACCTCTGTGTAACTGTGTGGCTGTGTGTAACCACTTTGTATATCTGTGTAACATTTGTGTAACTATGTATCTGTATGTTATCTCTGTGTATCAGTGTGTAACCTCTGTGTAACTGTTGTGTCTGTGTGTCTGTGTGTAACCACTTTGTATATATGTGTAACTTTTGTGTAACTGTGTATCTGTATATAACCTCTGCCTCTGTGTATCTGTGTGTTACATTTGTGTGACTGTTCATCTGTATGTTATCTCTGTATATATCTGTGTAACATTTGTGTAATTGTGTAGATGTATGTTATATCTGTGTATATGTATAACATTTGTGTAACTGCGTATCTGTGTGTAACCTCTGTGTATATGTGTTTAACATTTGTGAAAATATGTATCTGTATGTTATCTCTGTGTATATATGTGTAATATTTGTGTAACTGTGTATCTGTATATAACCCTTGTGTAACATTTGTGTAAATATGTATCTGTATGTTATCTCTGTGTATATGTTTGTAACATTTGTGTTGATGTGTGTAACATTTGAGTAACTGTGTATCTGTATGTTATCTCTGTGTATTTGTGTGTAACATTTGTGTAACTGTATATCAGTGTGTAACCTCTGTGTAACTGTGTGTCTGTGTGTAACCACTTTGTATATATGTGTAACATTTGTGTAACTGTGTATCTGTATGTAACCTCTGTGTATCTGTGTGTAACATTTGTGTAACTATGTATATGTATGTTATCTCTGTGTATCAGTGTGTTAGCTCTGTGTAGATGTGTGTAACATTTGTGTAACTGTATATCTGTGTGTAACCTCTGTGTAACTGTGTGTCTGTGTATCAGTGTGTAACCTCTGTGTAACTGTGTGTAACATTTGTGTAACTGTGTATCAGTATGTAACCTCTATGTAACTATATATCTGTGTGTAACGTCTGTGTATATGTGTGTAATATTTGAGTAACTGTGTATCAGTGTGTTAGCTCTGTGTATATGTGTGTAACATTTGTGTAACTGTATATCTGTGTGTAACCTCTGTGTAACTGTGTGTCTGTGTGTCTGTGTGTAACCACTTTGTATATATGTGTAACATTTGTGTAACTGTGTATCTGTATGTAACCTCTGTGTATATCTGTGTAACATTTGTGTAATTGTGTAGATGTATGTTATCTCTTTGTATCAGTGTGTAACCTCTGTGTATATGTGTGTAACATTTGTGTAACTGTGTATAAGTATGTAACCTCTGTGTAACTGTATATCTGTGTGTAACGTCTGTGTATATGTGTGTAACATTTGTGTAATTGTGTATATGTATGTTATCTCTGTGTATATGTGTAACATTTGTTTAACTGTATATCTGTATGTAACCTCTTTGTATATATGTATAACATTTGTGTAACTGTCTATGAGTATGTAAAATAAGTGTAACTGTGTATCTGTATGTAACCTCTGTGTATATCTGTGTAACATTTGTGTAATTGTGTAGATGTATGTTATCTCTTTGTATCAGTGTGTAACCTCTGTGTATATGTGTGTAACATTTGTGTAACTGTGTATAAGTATGTAACCTCTGTGTAACTGTATATCTGTGTGTAACCTCTGTGTATGTGTGTGTAACATTTGTGAAAATATGTATCTGTATGTTATCTCTATGTATATATGTGTAACATTTGTGTAACTGTGTATCTGTATATAACCTTTGTATAACATTTGTGTAAATATGTATCTGTATGTTATCTCTGTGTATATATGTGTAACATTTGTGTAACTGTGTATCTGTATATAACCTTTGCGTCTGTGTATCTGTGTTATATTTGTGTAACTGTGTATCTGTGTGTAACCTCTGTGTATATATGTGTATAACATTTGTGTAACTGTGTATCTGTATATAACCTCTGTGTATATGTGTGTAACATTTCAGTAACTGTCTATTAGTATGTAAAATCTGTGTAATTGCATATCTGTATGTAACCTCTGTGTATATGTGTGTAACATTTGTGTATATGTGTGTAATATTTGTGTAACTGTCTATCAGTATGTAACCTCTTTGTAATTTTATATCTGTATGTAAACTCTGTGTATATGTGTGTAACATTTTTGTAAATATGTATCTGTATATAACCTCTGTGTATATATGTATAACATTTATGTAACTGTGTATCAGTATGTAACCTCTGTGTAACTATATCTGTGTGTAACGTCTGTGTATATGTGTGTAACATTTGTGTAACTATGTATCTGTATGTTATCGCTGTGTTTTTGTGTGTAACGTCTGTGTAAATGTGTGTAACCTAGGTATAACTCTGTATCATTGTGTAACCTCTGTGTAAATGTATATCTGTATGTAACTTCTGTGTAACCTTTGTGTAAATGTGTGTAACCTCGGTATAACTCTGTATCATTGTGTAACCTCTGTGTAAATGTATATATGTATGTAACTTCTGTGTAACCTTTGTGTAACTGTGTGTAACCTCTGTATAACTCTGTATCATTGTGTAACCTCTGTGTAACTGTATATCTGTATGTAACTTCTGTGTAACCTTTGTGTAACTGTGTGTAACCTCTGTATAACTCTGTATCATTGTGTAACCTCTGTGTAACTGTATATCTGTATGAAACTTCTCTGTCACCTTTGTGTAAATGTGTATATGTGTGTAACATTTGTGTATATGTGTGTAATAATTGTGTAACTGTGTATCAGTGTGTAACCTCTGTGTAACCTTTGTGTAATTGTGTTAACCTCTGTAAAACTATGTATCTCTGTGTAACCTCTGTGTAACTGTATATCTGTGTGTAAGTTGTTTGTAACTAATGAAATTGTCCACATCTTTTTTGTTAGATTTCCACAACATAGTTTAAATCACTTATATATATCTTTTTTGGAATGGTTGTACCCTACAGGTCCATCAAGCTATGCAACTGTGATGATTTATGAATATGGACTGTTTGGTGTTAGTATATATTAACATACATTGGTAATCATTTTAAATTAATAATGCAATATAAAAGTATGATAACCTGACAATATTTTCATCATCACCAATGAGCAATATTGTGTTATGGTCATTTGTGTGTGAAGTTTGATCCAAATCACATGACGAATGTAGTGACCTTGACTCGACAACACGGAAACTCGAACTTGCTCGAGATATCATGGTTGTTTGTAAGTGTGTGACGTTTGATCGAACTGTCATTAGGAATGAAGCCACTAAAGCGGTGACGATTTTCAAAAAATTAGGAACGGTAAATTTGACCCAACATCACTGAGCCTTACAGCTGTCCGAGGCTAAAGTGTGTGAGGTTTTCGGTAGGGCACAAATTTGGAAAGAGCTATTTAGGGTACCAATCTTTGAAAAAACTTCTTCTCAAGTTCTGGAAGGCCTAGAGGCTTGATATTTCACATATAAAAAGCATATGTAACTGGCAATAAAGTTTGATAATAAAAATGACCTTGACCCGCTTTCAAGGTCACATATATCATTTAACTAAAAATCGTTAAATGACAGTTTCTCAATTTCTAGAAGGCATACAATGATGAAAATTGAATAAAAAACCTTCTGTGGACACTTCCTATTGATTGTCATAAGAAAATTTCCCTCAAAATATCAACTTCCGGCTTTCGAAAGGGGTCAAAGTTCAAATATAAAAAATAGGGTACCAGTGTTCAATAATCTTCTTGTCAAGTTTCACAAGGTCTAGAGAACTAATATTGGGGATGTATTGATCACCAGATATTACATTATAAGGCTTGCAAATAACCTTGACCGACATTCAAGGTCACAGGAGTCAAATATGTTTGAAACTTAAAAAAGTGTATTTCTTCTTTATTATGTAGTTATATCTCCTTAACGTTTCAAGATTCAAAGTTCATCTTTGGATATGTTGTAGAGACTAAAAAAAGGAATCTTTTTCATATATTGTCATCAGGATAAATGTCAACTTCCGGTCAACTTGTCGCCAAAGAAGTGAAAAGCCCGCAAAATTGTTAGCAACAATTTCTAGTTGTAATTTAGTCTTGTTACCCGTATGTAACTGTTCTTACTCATAGAAAACCACTTTCATTATTTTCAGTGTAATAAATACAATGACTGTCCTTACTTACTCTACAGAAAATTGTCTAGATATGACTCAGTGGTTGATCTAGATGTACTGTGGAACGGTTCTGCTGATATGAATAAGAAAATTGTCTAGATATGACTCAGTGGTTGATCTAGATGTAATGTTAAACGGCTCTCTGCGGATTTGAATCAGAAAATTGTCTAGATATGACTCAGTGGTTGATTTAGATGTAACGTTGAACGGTTCTGTTGATTTGAATCAGAAATTGTCTAGATATGACTCAGTGGTTGATTTAGATGTAACGTTGAACGGTTCTGTTGATTTGAATCAGAAATTGTCTAGATATGACTCAGTGGTTGATTTAGATGTAACGTTGAACGGTTCTGCTGATTTGAATCAGAAAATTGTCTAGATATGACTCAGTGGTTGATCTAGATGTAACGTTGAACGGTTCTGCAGATTTGAATAAGAAAATTGTCTAGATATGACTCAGAGGTTGTTCTAGATGTAACGTTGAACGGTTCTGTTGATTTGAATCAGAAAATTGTCTAGATATGACTCAGTGGTTGATCTAGATGTAACGTTGAACGGTTCTGCTGATATGAATCAGAAAATTGTCTAGATATGACTCAGTGGTTGATTTAGATTTAACGTTAAACGTTTCTGCTGATATGAATCAGAAAATTGTCTAGATATGACTCAGTGGTTGATCTAGATGTAATGTTAAACGGCTCTCTGCTGATATGAATCAGAAAATTGTCTAGATATGACTCAGTGGTTGATTTAGATGTAACGTTGAACGGTTCTGCAGATTTGAATAAGAAAATTGTCTAGATATGACTCAGTGGTTGATCTAGATGTAACGTTGAACGTTTCTGCTGACTTGAATAAGAAAATTGTCTAGATATGACTCAGTAGTTTATCTAGATGTAACGTTGAACGGTTCTGCTGATTTGAATCAGACTGATAATGATGATGTACGATTGTTTGTGAAGGAGTATATCAAAGATTGGCATAAATTTCTTTAATATCAAATCACTAATATTGGCTTAATGAAATGTTAAAATTTACGTACTGAAACTAATTTCAAAACTTTAGCAGATATATATGTACTCGTATATATTTAAGTATTGAATCTTGCTTATGTCGATTTCACGGAATGATGAATTGAGTTGGTCTTGAGACAAATTTAATGAACTGCGAGACCCACCCCCACCCCCACCCCCACCCCCCCCTGGATTCAGGAATGTGCTAAAATTCGGGCAGGTGGGTGGGAAATTTCAGGCATTTGCCAGAAGAAAGAATGCTGTATTTTAATGCGGTATTTTTGTTTTAAAAATTAGGAAAACATTAACAAACTGTACAACATTGGATTGCCTGCCCGAATCATAAAATACTATGTGCACACTACATTCCTAGAAAGGGCTGTCAACCACAAAAATGCTTGCAATTCCACAGAGCCTAGTGTAGGTCAGCTGATCTTAGTGACTTGCATCATTATCAATTAGGGCACATGCTAACTCCTTGCCCTACACCATACACGCATCTGAAGCAAGCCATCTCTCAAGACTTCCATCTATTTGTGTGATATGTTAGTGTCTACATATGTTTACTATGCATGTACTTTGTATAAATTTCATTATTGTAAGTTCGGATGCATGTAGCTATGTAGCAATTGCATGAAGCTGCTAGTGAATCACTTGGTTATCACAAAGGCAGATGTATATCATTGTGACATTGTCTTAAATATCAATCTTAATATCCAATGCATCTGCTACTATTAAACAAGGATTTGAAAACAGCTGTTTTTGAATACACGATACACCTGTATGTCAATGTCAAATCATGAAGCAAACTCACGGTTAAATTGTAGGTCTTTGGCATGGAGAAATCAAGAAAGGGACAGTACAGGAGCAAAGTAATGTGCTCAAAGTGTGGCAAGGAAGTTGATGGAGATTACAAAAGTGAACATTTGAAAAGAGTTCATGGAAATGAACAACATGTGAAATTCCACCGTGTGATTGATCCAAAACAAATGAAGCTATCATTGGGAGTGTCGTCTGCTACAAAGACATGTGCCGGTGAAAAAGAGGACTTACTGAAATGTACTTTCTCTGCAGCTGAACTAGAACTAACTGGTATCCATGATGCTGTTAAAAATGATATACAGGGTGAGCTGCACCTAATGTGCCACATGCAGCAAGACCTGTGCCTGAGACAAATGAGACGGCAGCTCCCAGTTTTGCATCAGATGTCGGATGGTCCACATCACCCTCTCCTGGAAGAATACCACAGAAAGCAGGTGCCACATCAAAAGGGGACGACAGACTTCAATCAGAGCTGTTTAAAAAGTATCCCTGGAGCAGTTTTGACAAGTCAACGAAGTCAATTGTCTGCTTCCCATGTGGGAAATTTCTCTCCGATTCCTTCAACTACAACAATTTGAAAAAGCCAGAATGACTTGCGAAACATGCCCAGAGTAGCAGCCATAGGGTAGCTATGACAAAGTGGATCACAGCAAAGGCAAATAAAAAGCAAGAAACATCAGTCCTGGTGCGGCTAGATAGTGCACACAGAGATGTGGTCCACAAGAACAGAGCTTAATTGAAAGTTATTGTGGAATCACTCCTCTACACTGTACAACAAAACATCTCACAGAGAGGGCATGTAGGAGATAGATCTAGCATTGGACAGCAGTCAGACGTCAACCGTGAAACTTGATCGAGCTTTCGCATCTCCGATGCAAGGACATCCCATGGCTAGCTGACAGGTTATCGTCACAGCTAGAAGTTCGTCAGCAGTGGCTGTCGCCAGAGATTCAAAACGAGATTCTGGAGATTGCATCTGACCGCGTGTTGCAAGACATATCTTAAGCAGTGGATGAGTCTGGCAGATTCAGCATCATAGTTGATGAAACGTCTGACATAGGCAACAAGGAGCAAGTGTAGGTGTGTCTGCGTTATATCTGTAATGGTCAACCTACAGCATCATTCATTGGCTTCTATGAAGTTACATCTATAACAGGCGAGGCGCTCTTCAAACTGGTGCAGAATGTGTTGGACAGCGTAGGATTAAGAATGGATGGTCTAGCTGGTCAGTGCTACGACGGAGCATCGAACATGTCTGGTCACAAGAAGGGTGTGGCAACTAGAGTACAGGAAGTCGCACCTAAGACTGTTTATGTTCATTGCTATGGGCACCTGCTCAACCTTGCTTTGCAAGATACGTTACAAGAAAACAAAGTTTTAAGAAATGCCCTTGGTGTTGTGCAGTCCCTGCACATTTTTTCAATTCTTCAAAAAGAGAAGGTATTTTCCGCTCTGTGGTTAGGCCGGATCTTGATTCACATCCATACCCATCTCACATAAAGTTGAAGTCCCAGAGCGAGACACGTTGGGCCTGTCGATGGGAGGCGGTGAAAGACATTGAACAACAGCCGGAGAGAATATTGCTTGCCCTGATACAACTATCCAAGGACAAGGATGCAAAAACTTCCATTGATGCTAGAGGCCTTGTAATGGCTGTGCTGGAATTCGAGTTTGTAGTGGGACTGCACACTTCTTTGAAGATGATCTTCTTAAACACGAATGCCCTGGCAAGCTACCTGCAGGGTCATGAAGTCGACGTGATAGCTGCAAAAACTACATGTGAAGCCACGATCAAAACCTTGTCTACGTGCAGAGATGAAGATATGTTATCCCTGATTTGGGGAAAAGCCCAAAAAGTGCACATAATATCAGTGAGGTGGCAGCAGACTTCGAAGAGGTAAAGACAGCAAAAAGGCAAACAAAGTCATCGAGGAGGCTGCAAGCTCTATTGGGAGAGAATCCAGATCAACTGGTGGCTGAAGCTGACATTTTTCATAATGTGGAAGGCGTGGAATTGAAAACGGCAAATCAGGTGGTCAACTATCTGCACTCCAACTCTCTCTGTGAAACCTTGCCACATTTCACTAAGGTGGCAACAACACTGGCAGTCATACCAGCAACCTCCTGTTCCGCAGAGAGGTCTTTCTCATGCTTGAGAAGGTTGAAAACGTACCTGCGATCCACTATGGGCCAGACCAGGTTGTCAGCATTGGGTCTTCTTTTCATTGAAAGAAGCTATGTAAATAAGGTGGACATAAACACTATTGAAGATGTATTTGGCAGACGGAAGGGCAGAAACAGCATGTTCTTCTGGATTAATTTGCCCTGAACTGTTATCTTACCCTAGGGGCTTTTGTGGATTACTATTTTCCATATGATACATGTATGTTAGACTTAGTGATGATATGCTCATCATGTCACATATTGTCACATGTCAGTACTGTGATGTTGCTGTGGTGTGTGAAAATATCTCATACCGAATACTATGTCCTTCTAATTTTCCTTCAATGTGTAGCCTATGTGTCTGCATTCAGGAGTGATTATTAGTTTTAGGTGTTGAGGCACAAACTATGATCTACAGCTGTATTAAAAATTTGACATCTTAACAGCTTCAATAAAAAAATAGCACAGTGTACTTGCTTTTGCTGTACTTTCTCTATGCCAAAGTTTTCGATTTTACCCCAATATTTGCCACATATAGTATAGCGGTTTGATGGTTTTCCCATTGATACATGCAAATTAGAGAAATTCTGGCGTTTTGTGAAATTCGGGCAAATTGGGTGTTGCCCGCCCAAGCAAACCTCTCCTCCTACGCCTGTGTGACAGGTTGAAATATATTTCAGCGTGGTTACTTAATATTCAAGAAACTTAAATAAGAACAAAATTTAATATATTTTTTGAAAACTTTAATAATGAAAATTTAAATAATAGTGTGCAAATAAGACAGTAGGCATTTATTACCGGCGGAGGAATAAGGTCTAGATATGGTGCGCCGGTTCGCAAACGAAGAGGTGTCGGCCATTTTTTACAGGCACTGAAGCGGAGAGCAAGAAATATCAGGTGTCAGTCACTTGACATCTTTTGAAACGTAGAGCTAGTTATTAAATTTTGAATTGGACAAGAAATCTCATACTTGTGGTATATTTCCAGTCTAGTACAAGTTGGGAATTTTCTCCCCTGACCTAATATTTGTATTCATACGCACTGGGAATATTTATTGATCAAATTCATTTCTTAATTAGGTTTTTGACATTTAATTTTTTTTTTTAGATAAGTTGATGATGGACATTTTATTACAAATCTCTACACATAACAGCGTGTATGGCATGACGTCAAGTCATTCACAGCTAATTCGTGCCATTTTCAGTCATTCAAAAGCCATTAACGTGTTGGCTCATACACATTCCAAACGGAAATGTGTAAAAATATAAGATAACATATTCCCCACCTACCCGACAAATTCAGCACTTATTGTTTGTGTACTTTTTGAGATTTATAAATATTTCATGATGTTTATAGTCCGTTTGAATGTAAACAGATATTCCATTCATACAAAAAAGAAGTTTCAACAGAAACGCCGCAAGGTGGCGCTGTGCCATTGACTCCTCCAATCATTATCAAGTGGGCGGAGACAGATATTTTTCTCTCTCTCTTTTCCATCAAGAAATGAAAAGAAAAAATCGACAGATAAGAAAACTGCATTTTGCATAAAAAAGAAAGAAAAAGAAAGTATTATTAACAAATTTATTTGAAAATACACATTCACATTTAAACATATCAATGCAGTAATTATATAATGTTTGTTGAGTACACTTTGTTTTGTTTACAGAATGCTGAGTACAGGTAATTATCAATTTACCATATAAGGTGATCATGTTAACAAGGTATAACTGTACAAGTCCTTACAAAAAGACACCAAATGATAGAGAGAATAGTTCATACAACAAAATATCACCACAGGGTGCTGATGTGGTTAACAGAGACAAGTACAAGGAACTTCTAGATAAGTAGATCAGGTAATTATACAAAATGAAATGTTGAAATGAAGCTTGTGACACATTGGATCTCATGAGACATTGGTTTGCACGCTGACAGTTAATATGCATATGACAAGAAAATAAATAAAAACACATTTGTATAAAAAAAACCCCATTACAATAGGACAATAACAAACTTAATCAACAGATTCACAAACAATTTTACTCAACACTGCCAACCCCAACCCCCCAATCTAGTACGGGAATTGTACATATACAATGTACATATATGGACAGAATAATTTTAATGTTTATTTAATCAGACATATTGCATTAATGTTCTATTCACAAAGAACATTTGGAATAATACTGGCACCAAATCTCCATAAATAGCAGACATCAGATCAGGCACCAAGTTAGCATCATACAGCTTAAAATCTGAAAACTCCCATCACAAATAGACCTTCAGTACATATGAATATATTGTATATAAAGGCAGCTTTCTATGATAACATTCAGAATTATCCCCACCACAAGCCCATTGAGGGAAAACCTCTATATACGTGAACAACTCAACTGTCTTCCTTAACTAAAGAATGCTAGCAACTCTTTCTGAAAACAGCATTCAATTAATCAGAAACAGGTTATTTCAAGAGTAACAAAGATTGGTCCCATTTTATGACAATTTTTTTCAATTGCATATCTTCCATATGGAATTGAATTCTAGCATTACAGTATATATTAGTTTGACGGCAATATGGGAGACAAACAAGATATGACATAATATCATTTGTAATATAAATTGGTATAAAAAGTCTGACAGAAACAACAATAAAGCTTCTCATTAATATCTATATGACCTTTCTATGACCTTCAACATCAAACCAGGGACTCTACAATAATATTATAATACTGATCATGAAACCACAGAAAACTGGAATCAATTCTAAATGGACAACAAAACAATTTCTAACTGCCTGCCAATGAAGATATGATGAGTTACACAGAGCAAATCAATTTGAGAAAACTATTTGATAAAGACACACATATTTCCTTGAAACTGTTGACTCTAACACCAGGGTCTTCTCAGTGATGTAGACACAAGCACTGATAAATTTACCCGAGTCCTGTCCAAATCAAATGTTGATGGGATATAGAATTTTACATTGGGGGACCCATTGTTTTTAGCAATGAAGTTGAAAAGGACTCAAGAAAATAACTTGCAGATTGATCACTGTACAAGTGTTTATCTAGGGATAAAATGAAGAATCTACACCTATAGTAAATGGCCTATATACATCACCGTCAGACATCAAAAAAACTGTGCTTGAATAAAGAACAAGTATCTGAGCAAATAATGGCCTGGCTACATCACGTGTTGTATCCAATTTCATACGACTAAGTAATCAAAACACTTTTTATAAAAATTTCATTCTTTGGCTCGAAATCTTCTTTGTGGGATTTTTATATAACTTGATAGAGTATGTGGGGGAAAAAACTGAAGCAAATAATCACACACAGTAAACATAGTGATGGAACAGATCAAAACATTTGAACACCTCGTGACTAAAATCAACACACCAATATCATGGACTTAAATATATATCTATATCCAAGTCTGTGTTAAAATGTATAAGGGAGATAACTCTTTGGATATTGGCATGTTCTTCAGGAAGAAAGTTTTCTCACAAAGTACAAGGGAGATAACTCTTTTGTAACTGGCATGTTCTTTAGGAAGAGAGGTTTTAGAGATATGCATAATAAACAACAAACCACATACTTCATCTTCTTCACGAAAAGAAAGAAAAAGAACATAAATTATGGCATCTTTCTGATTTCACCACAAAATTATTTTCAAAACATCTTGAAAAGTTTCTGCATCAAACTATTGAAATTTTGTATATATTGCAACACATTTTCTGAGTACCAAAACAAAAAAATGAACATCTGGGTTTTGTCCTTACGAGAACTTAAGGCCTTGTCAAAATGTAACCATCAAGCTCACAATTCAGACTTGCAATAAAAATTACATGCAGTCAAGTAAGTTTTGGCTTTCATTATCCAATTTTAAAACTAGTATATAAAGAAAACAAAAAACCCAACTTTGCTCAAATGTTTAGGCCACAAATTGCAAGTCATGAATTGGAATGAAAAAAAAAACTGTGAAAGGACATGTACTATATGTAGTATTGACCATTCATCATGGTCTCAAATTCGTGTTAAAATAAGGACCATTTATAAGATAAAATTCATCCAATAATTGTGCTGAAGACCCAAACCATGCCATGTCTGTGATCATCAGAGACTTGTTCAGTCTATATCTTGTTTTGTAGTGGAATCTTTCATATCAGTACATTTATTTAAGGTCACTGAAAGTAACTGACAGTGATTATAACGAGAAAACAATTGAAATGTTAGTGCGTGCTGATATTGAGGAATTTATGACCTTCCCATGTAAAAGCTATTTTGCTGAGCTATTTTGCTGAGCTATATTTTTTGTTAAGCTGTCCTGACAGGATTTACAGATGGTTTTATTATACTAATTGTTATGTATATATCACACACCAGCCCAGTACAACCATCAACACATAGACCAATCAATTAGTGATCTCCTCGGTCTTCTCCAGCCATTCTTTAAACCCTCCTGTGTATTGTCTAGCCCTGAAATGGATAACAATATTATTCAATAATCTTAAACATCAATATTAACACAATGTAGATATAGAAAATATCAATTATATCTTGATGTAAATTGGAAATATTTGTACAATTGATATTTACATTAAACATTGTAAATCTGAGATGACTTAAATCATATGTAGAATCTGTTTCAATACTATAACACTTATTTTTATAATTTATTACAAAGTAACATTGTCATATAAATACCCATGAATACAAAAATATTAGACAATTGTATATGAATGATATCAACTGATTTTTAACAGAACAGAGTGCTGGTTATTCTATGTGTATATGTAATTATTAGAATACTCAGTGAAATATTAGTCTACATGTCAAGCCAATAACATCAGGTTTCCTATATCTACACGTCTTACTGTGTAACATACAAATCAACTTCCATATAGAAGGACAAAGCCAATAACATCAGGTTTCCTATATCTACATGTCTAACTTGTAACAATATGTTTACACTAATTGTATGTCTTATTTCATATTCATTAGTAGGATCTGTTTTTATGAACCAGGTATAGGCTTCCGGAATGTAAGGGGAAAATTTTAAATGACAAGAAGGAAGTGGATAAATTGTTCTGAAAGTTTTAATAATTTCAGCAATTATGTTCATTATTTGTGAAAAGCCCAAAATCCTTCCCCAGAAATATCCATGATTGATTTTGTTCAAACAGACATAGAATTACAGGAGATTTGCTAACGGTTAATTATTCAGACAGTCAATGTGTACATCAGTCAAAGATACTTATACATAGCATATTACACAGTTCAGGTAGGTACAAGTCTCAGGATAACTGATATTATTGACTGAACATTTCACTACAGTTTGAAGTATAAGATTGCTCAATACAGGTAAGCCAAGTTTGAAGTGTTAACAATGTACAGAAGGAAGGGCTCCTGAGCTCCACACACTTTACATGTGACCGTCAATATTCTTACTGATAACATACTAAATTGAATACAGAATTTTCAATTATAATGCGAGGAATCCAGTATTATCTAACATAGTTTCAAACCCACATACAACATTTCTCCCAAGAATTCCCATGAAAATATTGCCATCATGGTACACTGAAAGTATACTCCAGAATGCCCACAATACATGTATACTCCAGAACGCCTACAATACATGTATACTCCAGAACGCCTACAATACATGTATACTCCAGAATGCCTACAATACATGTATACTCCAGGACGCCTACAATACATGTATACTCCAGAACGCCTACAATACATGTATACTCCAGAACGCCTACAATACATGTATATGACGTACACCTACAATACATGTATATGACGTACACCTACAATACATGTATATGACGTACACCTACAATACATGTATATGACATACACCTAGAACAGATGTATATGAGGTACACCTACAATACATGTATATGACGTACACCTAAAATACATGTATATGACATGCACCTAGAACACATGTATATGACATACACCTTGAACACATGTATATGACGTACACCTAATGTATACCTAGAATACATGAATATGATGTACACCTAGAATACATGTATATGACATGCACCTGGAACACATGTATATGACGTACACCTAGATTACATTTATATGACGTACATCTACAATACATGTATATGACGTACACCTAGAATACATGTATATGACATGCACCTAGAACACATGTATATGACGTACACCTAGAATACATGTATATGACATGCACCTGGAACACATGTATATGACGTACACCTAGATTACATTTAAATGACGTACATCTACAATACATGTATATGAGATACACCTAGAATACATGTATATGAAATACACCTAGAACACATGTATATGACGTACACCTTATGTATACCTAGAATACATGTATATGACGAACACCTAGAATAGATGTATATGACATGCACCTGGAACACATGTATATGACGTACACCTAGATTACATTTATATGACGTACATCTACAATACATGTATATGAGGTACACCTAGAATACATGTATATGAAATACACCTGGAACACATGTATATGACGTACACCTAGATTACATTTATATGACGTACATCTACAATACATGTATATGAGGTACACCTAGAATACATGTATATGAAATACACCTAGAACACATGTATATGACGTACACCTTATGTATACCTAGAATACATGTATATGACGTACACCTAGAATACATGTATATGACGTACACCTGGAATACATGTATATGACGTACACCTAGATTACATGTATATGACGTACACCTGGAATACATGTATATGACGTACATCTACAATACATGTATATGACGTACACCTGGAATACATGTATATGACGTACACCTAGATTACATGTATATAATGCCCAGAAAATCTTGTACCAGAAATATTTCAGACTGCCACAAATTTATGAATATCTGTCCCATAACACCATACATTAATAGGCCACACTTTATTAGAATTTAACCAATCCACACTTACTTCAAGTAACCAATTTCATGAGCTATACTCATGGCTTTCAAACTCCTAATGCCAGCGTAACAGGCAAATACAATGTTGTCATCGAGGAGATCAGGCTTGTCACAACCGTACAAAGCCTTGAATGTGTGTGGAGCCATGTTGAGGGCCGATTCCAATTGTCCCACTTCAAACACCATAGAAAAAGAAACAGAGTAAGACAATAGACAGATGCTTGCTGCCAACAGAGAATTGTGTGGGGACAAAAGGTGATCTGGTAGGAGTACAAACATTTTGGAGTGTGTAGAAAATAATATCCGCATGGTAATGATATTTAAACTTTACAAATATTCCAATTGACCATCGTATTGTGTGTATTTTTTATTGTTATGAACCAATTTGATTTTACAGCATGTTTTATTTCAAGCCATAAATTTCAACAAAACAATGGTTCTCCTGGTTCTGTCCCGTGAACGATTTTGTCAACTGTCAAACATTTTCACTTACAGAACTCAGTGTAATCCTACAATTTTTTGGTTTTTTTTGTTTCTATTTTGTGTTGCTTTGGTTTTTTCGTGCACACTAACAAATAAGAAAAAAACCTCCACAAATGTTTGGAACCTCGAACAATTAATGTCCCCACACAAGTAAAAACACCAATGTCAGATGAAGGAAGCCATTTCTATATCAATGGAGTATTGGTGTAGAAGGACTGATATCAAATGATAAATCAGGTCTGTATTGCTTGTACGGAAGTGATTCAATAGGATTCTGGAAAATTTGATATAAGGGACATAACTCTTTCAACATCCATCATTAAAATCTTTGCCAAAATTGAATTCCATTCACATCTTTTCATAGTTTTTGAAAAACAAAACTGTGTATAATGTGCCAAATCAACAACTTTATAATAATCAATAGTTCTCTATGAACTTAAAATTAATTTCATATTGTTATTTGTACATTTCTGTAAACCTATTCAGGGACAATCTACATCAGAGACACCATATTGATGGGATCAAAATGTTTAGAATCCATGTTTCTCATTTTCCTCCCTTTTTTTTGTAAATGTATTTAGTAATCCAGTCCTATATTTATGTTATACCTGTTCATCGGCGTCCTTAATCTGACAAACTGAAATGTTTTTGTGGATATATGCTCGTACCGACGAAGTGCAACACAAAATAATTATACGTGCCACACAGAGTCAGCTACAGCACAAACAACATTATTATAAAATAGCATAAATAAGACATATAATGGTGGTGCTGTATATGTACTTTTTGAATCCCATTTTATGCGCTATTTCCAGAGCAGTGCTGCTTTTGATTGGTCCGAAGCCGACAAAGACGATATCTTCGTCATTTGGCCTAGGTTTCGGTATGTTGAACAGTTCAATGAAGCGTTCATCCTTTAACATGAGACTTTCCTTCAGACAACTGACTGTATGGAAGGAAGAAAGAGCACATATCAGTAAAGTGGCAGACACCAATATTGCTGATCTATCAATAACATGATAAATAAAATCTTTCACCCTCTTGGAGGTGATGAAGCAGAGTGATATCTAAACTTGAGGTAAAAGATACTTGGGTTGGCAAACATACACTTACAGATTGATTGCCAGCTAAGAATCTTTTCTCCAGAGTGGAGATCACTCTTTTTCTTAACCTGGACAGGTAAATCCATGCTTTTTACTGGTGTGAGATTTCCTTGTCTCACTCTACGTTTGAGATCAGGGATTCCCCTGTCAGGACAATGATATGATGTCACACACCCTCGGGTTGAGATGGGGTATTCCCCTGTCAGGACAATGATATGATGTCACAGATTTATTGACATAAGGTCAACAATTAAATTACATCAATAATAGAAGCATTAGGACGACAAAAACATTGGAGTACCTTATAAAGCCGGAAAGGTAAGATGAAATAATAATTCACCCCCTTGTTTGAAAGAATAGGTGATCTCAACCCTTGGGAAAAGATCTTCAAATTACAAACACCTGTTTGTTAATCATCTTTCCCCTCGAGATCTACCTATCTCACCTCCAAGGGGGTGAAAGATTCTATTAATCTCTTTTCAGTGAATGTCTTTTTTTCCCGTTTAGGTTTCTATACAGGCTATATTTCATTGTTTTAACTCCATGTTTGACTCTGTTGACATGATGTTATTAAATTGTTGATATGATTTCATTGGTACATTCATACCATTGTCCTGATCGGTAGGGGATTCCCCTGTCAGTCAATCCCCCTCAAATATCGACCAGAAAATTTCACTCAGGTAAAAACATGAATGCCCAGAGTAAGAGGAAATTAACCAGCTAGCTTGATACAATATACATGTCATGATGCATGTGATTGACAACAATACCTTCTAATAAAACAAAGTACCATAAAAGTGTACATTTTCATCGGCTTGATTTTCATAATTTTTCAAACCATTTCATGGACACTTGATTCTGTGGATAAAGATAGCTTGATAAATCTACTTATACTAACTTAATAGTTTGAAGATGTATGAATTTTGAGATTATGAGTATAAACCAAATCCACAAAAATAATTCTCCACTTATAACTAATGATTTTACATGCAGGTGACTTTGTCTACAAAGTGACATTTCATCAGTAGCTCAACCCGATCTCAATCATCATTTACCTCTGTCTCCAAACTCCCTGATCTGACCATGACCTACTGACCATCATTTACCTGGGTCTCCAAACTCCCTGATCTGACCATGACCTAATGACCATCATTTACCTGGGTCTCCAAACTCCCTGATCTGACCATGACCTACTGACCATCATTTACCTCTGTCTCCAAACTCCCTGATCTGACCATGACCTACTGACCATCATTTACCTCTGTCTACAAACTCCCTGATCTGACCATGACCTACTGACCATCATTTACCTCTGTCTACAAACTCCCTGATCTGACCATGACCTAATGACCATCATTTACCTGGGTCTCCAAACTCCCTGATCTGACCATGACCTACTGACCATCATTTACCTCTGTCTCCAAACTCCCTGATCTGACCATGACCTACTGACCATCATTTACCTCTGTCTCCAAACTCCCTGATCTGACCATGACCTACTGACCATCATTTACCTCTGTCTCCAAACTCCCTGATCTGACCATGACCTACTGACCATCATTTACCTCTGTCTCCAAACTCCCTGATCTGACCATGACCTACTGACCATCATTTACCTCTGTCTCCAAACTCCCTGATCTGACCATGACCTACTCCATCATTTACCTCTGATCTGACCATGACCTACTGACCATCATTTACCTCTGTCTCCAAACTCCCTGATCTGACCATGACCTACTGACCATCATTTACCTCTGTCTCCAAACTCCCTGATCTGACCATGACCTACTGACCATCATTTACCTCTGTCTCCAAACTCCCTGATCTGACCATGACCTACTGACCATCATTTACCTCTGTCTCCAAACTCCCTGATCTGACCATGACCTACTGACCATCATTTACCTCTGTCTCCAATCTCCCTGATCTGACCATGACCTACTGACCATCATTTACCTGGGTCTCCAAACTCCCTGATCTGACCATGACCTACTGACCATCATTTACCTGGGTCTCCAAACTCCCTGATCTGACCATGACCTACTGACCATCATTTACCTCTGTCTCCAAACTCCCTGATCTGACCATGACCTACTGACCATCATTTACCTCTGTCTCCAAACTCCCTGATCTGACCATGACCTACTGACCATCATTTACCTCTGTCTCCAAACTCCCTGATCTGACCATGACCTACTGACCATCATTTACCTCTGTCTCCAAACTCCCTGATCTGACCATGACCTACTGACCATCATTTACCTCTGTCTCCAAACTCCCTGATCTGACCATGACCTACTGACCATCATTTACCTCTGTCTCCAAACTCCCTGATCTGACCATGACCTACTGACCATCATTTACCTCTGTCTCCAAACTCCCTGATCTGACCATGACCTACTGACCATCATTTACCTCTGTCTACAAACTCCCTGATCTGACCATGACCTACTGACCATCATTTACCTCTGTCTCCAAACTCCCTGATCTGACCATGACCTACTGACCATCATTTACCTCTGTCTCCAAACTCCCTGATCTGACCATGACCTACTGACCATCATTTACCTCTGTCTCCAAACTCCCTGATCTGACCATGACCTACTGACCATCATTTACCTCTGTCTCCAAACTCCCTGATCTGACCATGACCTACTGACCATCATTTACCTCTGTCTCCAAACTCCCTGATCTGACCATGACCTACTGACCATCATTTACCTGGGTCTCCAAACTCCCTGATCTGACCATGACCTACTGACCATCATTTACCTCTGTCTACAATCTACCTGATCTGACCATGACCTACTGACATGTGTTGCACTACCTGTTGGTTATATATCAAGCACTACCAATGTGTTCACTTTTAAATTTCAGTGTCTATATCTGCTAATCCGAGGTTATAAAAATAGCCATCTAGTTGTTCTTGTCTCCTTACCTACTAATCAATAATCACATGAAGATGGTTTACCACATGAAAAATACTAACTATTCTCACAAAAAATACTAATTATTCTCACAAAAAATATTAATTATTCTCAAAATTTTTTTTTTGAGGAGGTTCTTTTCCCTCATATCGTTGTAAAATATTATCCTGTATTCTGACTTTGTCTTAAAAATGTAAAGGTTTTATTCCAGACCTAAGTAAGTTTTTAATATTCGCTGGTGTATTGGTGATAGTGACCTTCATGAAAACAAATTCTTCTAGAAAACAAAAAACAGAATCAGATTTGACTTATGTCAAACAATAACATTCTACTTAGAAATAGCTTAGTGACTGGTTAATTCTTGGATCAAAAGTTAATAAGCTTGGAAAACATCTGTTCTGAAAAGTCGGATTATAATCTCCAACAATAAAAACATGTAAACAGCTAGCATGGAATAAAACATATAAAAATATTATAAAAATCTGTGATCATATGAGCAGAATTTTTAAAAAGTCTTTAATCTCCAACAACAAAAACATGTACATGTAAACAGCTAGTATGAAATAAAAATGATAAAAAATACTGTTAAAGTCAGAATTTTAAACTTTCATAATATGACCAGAATTTTAAATGAAGTTCATGAAAAGAAATTTGAATGAATTCCAACCCAATGACATTTTTGGTGTTAGCTAGCACACTACATTAATCAGCATTATATATATAAGTTGTTTACCTGCTGGTTTCAACAATACAAACTTTTTAAAAACATTTTCTAAACCATGTTAAATATTAAATATACTGTACATGTCACTTTTTCAGCTAAATAAATGTTTCAAAAGTAGGCATTTAACCCACTATTCTCCAGAGTTTTTGAAAAGAATAAGAAGAATGTGTGTTATTTGTAATACGTTTGCTGATGTGCTGCAAGTTTGCCTTTGATTCATTTGCCGTGGGTGTTTGTGGATGTGTTCAGTGTTGCCTAAAATTTGGTCAACTAAATGGAATGATCCTAGGTTTATTGACTAAGGCCTGATATACACCTACCTAGACACAATGTAAACACTGAGGGATTGTAGACAAAGTAGGTCAGAAAGTCATATACCACACAACTGACCGTACCAAAACTTCAAATTCAAATAAGAAATCGAGGCTACAGAATTTTTTCAAAGATTTCAAATTCCAACACTTTATTTTTTCTGAATTTAGAAATACTTCAATACTTAAACCAATAAGATATATATACATGTTAAAATGTGCCCAATGTTTGATTCAAATTACTTGTAGGATGAAATGTATGTCAATATGTAGGTATATAAACATGCCTTTACGTCATAGGTCAGGTATGATTCATGTTTATACTCAGTTTATAACTGCTAATAAATAATGAACTATGATGAGTGTTAATAAATAATGACTTTGTCAGTGTTGTTAACTTACGACAAGTGCTAGTAAAAATAATTTTTGTCTTTTATACAGACAGAGGTGAGTTCCTATAGTCCCTATCCTAACACAGGTGTGAATATGTACATCTGATAAATTCTCATTGATATATATTCCAAAAATGTCATTTTGGCGTTCTTTGTCAATGTTCATGCTAGTGTAGCTTATCTGGTCTAAACAATATAAGAACATCTATATTGACAAAGTTGCCAAAAAGTTCAATTTTGAAATATTGTCTTCACTATCAGACATGGGGGCTAGAATAAAACTTTATAAGCATGTCATCATTTCTGTAATTTTGTAATCTGCCAATGTGTTCTTCAAAGGACTAGAGAGATACTCACGTGGTATATTGAGAGCAGAGGGAAACTCTCCCTGTTGGGCCAGCTCATTGGGTTCCCTCACATCAATTAGCTGTAAATTCCCATTACCCAGGAGTGTTAGGATATCGTCAAAATTCAAGTCTGTCCTCTTTGCACAGTTACTGTCATGGCGCCGAAAATCTGAATAAAATAGATTTTAACTTTTTCATTTAAAAATTTGAGAGTGATTTCACCGTCATAACCTTAAAACTTATCATGCATTGCTATGTACAAAAAAAATATTTAAAAAAAGTTATGCATGTGGTTACAGTTTTTTAGTACATGTGATCAGCTAGAAATTTTCTTCAGGTTGTCAATCGAAAAGCAGTTCTTATAACCATCTTCTACTAGTTGTGTTATAAAAACGTCTATTTTAATGATCACCTAGAACTATTAAGTTTATACAGTTATGAATGATTTCCATTGTTTTATATTTTTGTTGATGTTGTAGTACTTTTGTCAAATTCCATCGCATTTCTTATACAAAGATCAGTGCGGACCAGTAATATCTTCAACACGATCTACCTCCAGATAAACCGATGTCTACATTTCATCACAGACATACCAGCACTGATGTAGGTTTAAGACTAATGTACTGATCAGCTGATCAGGGCTATCAACGTTTTGTCTCAAAATTTCCATAATTAATTTATTTTGTTTACACACTTTGGGTGATATGACATCAAAGTGTAAATCTGTTCAACTTCATTACATTTCACCACAGGACTTTTTGCACTCATTTGTGATAAAGGGCCTTTTTATCTTGTTTTGGGAAGAAAATTGTCCTCTTGGAATGGAAATCTTAAGGTTTAAACTTTATATTTTGTGAGTTTTCATATAATAGAGTAAATTCAAATGAGAATTGGGACCATATTCAATCTAACAAAGCCTCTTGAAATATCTCTGTACCATGATGTTTGCAGCAAATTTGGAGACCTGATCAATCTATCTTTTTAGTTGGAATAAAACTTCCTGCACCCAGTAGATGATTTGAAAGTGATGTTTTAATGACTACATGGCCAGTGTCATCAGACAAATGGCCAGTGTTAAGTATACTAACACTGACATACGCAAAGTACAAATTGTTCCATAATGGAAGATGTATTCTTTTCTAAATATGAAACTGTTAAAACAAGTTGAGATAGTTGTCTTCTCGAGTTTTCGAAATAAAGGTAAACCCAAAATATCAAAATTGAGATGACTTTATGTGGCAGTCAATTTCACCTGATTATAATCTGTCTAAAAGTGTATACAGTTGGTGTGAATACAAATCTACATCTAATGATGGCATGTGATCCGGGCTTCAACTTTAGCTCTAAGTTAGGATAAGTGATGTGGTTATTGTGTGTAGAATGTCACGTGATTGTTACTATGTAACTGACTCTATAATCTTTGTAATACTCGGTAAACATGGACCAGTCTCCCTCACATCAATCAACAGGCTGTTCAATGATGGTAGTTTGCAGGCTGGCAAACTGATGTTGGAATGAATAAAAACCAAATTGTATTTTAATGAAAAAAAATTACAAACATAAAGATTTCCAAGATTTGTAAAATTTACTGAGTTCAAATGTAGCTGTCCCTCTATAACCTAAACAAAGTAGAAAGTTAATGATAAAGAACCCTTTGGTGATTGATTTTATCATATACATATATATATATCTATACAATTATATAACATCATACAAACGGTATCATCAAAATTCATAATAAATTTTAATTTTCAATTACTTCATTTTGTCTGATAAAATAGAATATTACTCTCTTGTCAATCATTTGTCTGATAGAATAGAATATCATTCTCTTGTCGTTCATTTGTCTGATCAATAGAATATTACTCTCTTGTCAATCATTTGTCTGATAGAATAGAATATCATTCTCTTGTCGTTCATTTGTCTGATCAATAGAATATTACTCTCTTGTCAATCATTTGTCTGATAGAATAGAATATTACTCTCTTATCGATCATTTGTCTGATCAATAGAATATTACTCTCTTGTCGATCAATCAATGGTATACATAACATGATAGTGTAGACTATATCAAACATGTACAATAATTTATATGACACTATGAAGAAATCTTAGATACACAACATGAACTACTGAACTATGTACTTCAGTATATCATCTCTGTAATTACAATATTTTTAGACTACAGCAATAAGTTTTCAGACATTTTCTGAGAAGAGAGAGAAAGGTAATCAAACAAGATAAAATCGACAAACTGCCAATGCATGTCCCAGGTATTGATGTGCATGTTCACACGGCCCTGTCTGACATGCACTCCGTGTAATCACACTTAATACTCTCAATCTCTAGCCAGAGGCAATGACACTTTCCAATGTTATAATGCATCTTTCCAATTATTCATGCTGCACATTGACAGCTATTACACCTAATGCACTTTCAAAACCTCAGCAAAAAGTAAAATACTGCAGCTGACTGAGAAATCATGCAAAATCATCAGTGAGAAAGGTTTTTAAAATTCAGAACAGAAATTACTTGTGATGTGCTTCTCCTGAGAAGTAGATATCATGTACAGAGGGAACTTAATATTTTAATTAAGTCCAACTTAAAAGAAAGTGTAAAAATATATGTTTACACTAAAAATCCTACGTGTCTGATTGCTTCAGACTTGCTGACTGACTGACAGAAAACTTCTCAATGTAGATTTTAAGGAGTTCATTTACAATTATAGTTCAGGATAACAAAATTCCATTTCAAAATTTACAATGTTTGAAATATGGGTTAAACTGATGGAAACTTTTAAAATCTGCCAACAGGATTTAATAAATCATTGAAATATTCGTAATTAGGCCATCCTTTAGTATTAATTCCAATGATTTGGCCCAGAACTGGCCCTTCATATCTTACCAATGATTTTTAGGACCTGTGCTTTTGTTGCGGGCCTCACTCAATCCTAGGGAACCGACTTTATCTGATGGTAAATGGACTCATCAAAGTTGTGAAAATAGCGATCTAAAATGGCCAGAAAATATCCTTAAAAAAATGACTGTTTCCTTGGTACTGATCATTATCCGTGAGAAACTGAAGGTTATTCCAGACAGAGAGAGACTGAAGATTATCCCAAACAGAGAGAGACTGAAGGTTATCCAAAACAGAGAGAGACTGAAGTATATCCCAAACAGAGAGAGAGACTGAAGGTTCTCCCAAACAAAGTAATCACAAAGTTAAATGAAAATTTAGGCAGCTTGATTTTTAAACGATATGAACAAAACTATACTAGATATGCAACAAGTCATTATTCATTTTAATGTCTTCAGTAGGACTCCAACCAAGGTCATCTGGCTTACTAGCCCTGAACTAATCAAATTAAAGAGAACTTATATCTAACCGAGTCATATGTTAGGGCTAGTATTTTTACCAGGGTTTTAGACTTTCTCTCTTTTCTTCATGTCCATACATCCATATTGGGATATTTATCTGGCTATGTAAGACAGAGGCCCAATGGGCCTGTATATCCATATATCCATATTGAGATATTTATCTGGCTATGTAAGACAGAGGCGCACTGGGCCTGTATGTCCTTACATCCATCTTAAGATGTTTTTCTCTCTCGTCAGACAGGGATATCCCATGCAATATACCATCCTAGATTTTTCCATCTCACCCGACCTGTCTAGTACCCTTATGTGCACTTTCGTGTAATATTTTACACATAGGTATGTTCATCTGTGTGTAGGCACAGGTGGAACCTACACCAATGCATTTTAACAAAAACATAGGTTATGTTGTTTTTAAAATGTAAACGATATTTAACTAATCATATTTAAAATTAAATAGAAAAGGTGATCCTGCACTCTTGAGGCTTCCACAGGGTTTTCCTGTAACTGAGTGAGATCGCGATATCTCAGTCTCAGGATAAGATCCAGTAACATAATCCTATCTGGACTAAATCAGTTACAGGCAACAGATTTTTATTAATCTGGCTATGTAAAACAAAGATATGAGTTTGTAAAAAAAACGAGGCCCACTGGGTATGTATTGGCAATATAATATTCCTGTCAGTGAGTGTAATATTAATACTTTTAGCAAATACAGTGTGGTGATTTTCATACAACTGAGTCACTGATCTTCAAATTTGATCCAAATCAGTACACTTTGAAAACTTAAAGTGTAGATTACAGACACTCTAATCTATTCAAACATTATTTACCGATACCTTCATCTATAGATCTTTTCTGGAAGTCTGACACTTTATAGAATGTACTGAAGTATTATTCACGGGACTTTCACATTTGGAACAGAACCAGTAAGCAGTGTGGCAAACTCAACCGATTTTGTCATATCAACCTGATTTTCAACCCTCATGTATTTGAGTCCAGGAAACACGATTTTCTTCTGAGACCCACTATATCTCTTACTAATGGAGTCATCTAAATTTTGGAAAAGGTGTTAAAGTTCTTGACCCTCCTGAAATTGAGGTTTTTTAATGTAAAACCAATTTTCATGATGTAATACTTACCATAACTTTAGTATGCAAATACAGTACCTACACCCATCTTTGTATCCCAACAACAAAAGATTCAAAAGAAAAACAATCCCGCCCTCCCTACGATCCATGAGCCATCACGGCAGGAACGCAGAGTGATCTCCCTTCCTCTAATAACCTTTATGGCGTAAACCCCACAGAGGGGCAGCCAGGCAGATAAGGAAGAGGGGAGGATAGGGTGGGACTCCATAAAGTTATGGTAAGTATTACATCATGAAAATTGGTTTTACATTAAAAAAACCTCAATTTCATTTCAGTAATAATTACCATAACTTTAGTATGCGAATTCGTCTTACCGTAGTGGTGACTAGAAGCCAGGCAGCCCCTTCAGCACAACCAAGGTAGTAGGGAGGGAGAACAGAGTGCTAAAGTGAAGGAAGGGACCTCTCTGTGAAAGAGCAGGTGTACCCACATGCCGCCGTACGGAAAGACATGGCCCGGGGCTAACGAGGAGGCCCAGCCACTGACTATGCCACCACCAAAGGTCCCAATGAATACAGGCCTTCTGAGTGGGAAGCTAGGGATCACAGATAAAAATCTGTTAAGGTATCCCTGCCCTGCCAGAATACTGCAGACATGACCTCCTGAAAGGAGGACTCATTGAGAGAAGGGCCCAGGATGAAGCAAGGGCCCTGACCTCGTGAGACCGCGCTTTCACTCTCGCCCGAGCCAGATCATCAAAATGCTCGTAAGCATACTAAATCACCTGGCAAACCCACCTGGAAACCGACTGGGAGGAGATATCTCGTTGCCCCTGTTTAATGGGCAAAACAGACGGGATCGAGAGCCCCGCCCCCCCTGGTTTTATCAAGATAAAACCTAAGAGCCCGACAAGGACAAAGCAACCTATCTCGCTCCTCCGAGCTAGTCACAGCCAGGATCCTGATGGGATCGTGCGAGAACCCCGGAACCTGATTCTTCGCTAAAAACAACTCTATTCATAGCAAAGCCTCTGATTAGGGCAGAAAGAGAGGAGGACTAACCGATCTCCTTCCTGCCATAACAAGCAAGAACTCTGGCAATAGCTGTACGATAGCCAGCAATAGTGCCAGGTGGCAGATAGCGGTACCTAAACAGAGAGATTAGGAATTCCGCAATCAAATGCAGAGGCTTCGAATGAATAAGCTTCCTTGCCGACACACCAATCACAGAAGATCATCCAACGTGACTGGTAGACGGCAGAAGAGGAAGCCCTGATTGATTGCTCAATGCAATCCGACACCTCTTGAGAAAAGCCTGCCTTGGCGTGGCTTTCAAGAGATAGCCTCAGCGCGTGAAGGTGGAGGATCTCTGGTCAAGAGTGTGTCGTTCTGGGCCAAGGCTGGCGAAGGAGATTCGGTCTGGTGGGGAGAGCCAAGGGCTCCTCCACCAGAAACGACAAGAGCTCCTGAAACCAAGCTTGCCTCGGCCACAGAGGGGCTCTCAGAAGTAAGGAGCAGTGATGCTCCCAGAACTTCTGTAGAACCCTGCCCACCAGGTTGAAGGGAGGGAATGCATATGCATACGTCCCTTCCTATTCCAGAGAAAGGGCGTCCACAGCCCACGCCTTACGGTCTGGGACCTGGGAGACGAAGGTTAGCAGCTGGTTGTTCAGGGAAGTGGCAGACAGGTCTATAATAGGTCTGTCCCACGCCTGACAATTCCCCTTGAAAATCAAGGGACACAGCTGCCATTCCGTCAACACCGGCTGGTGGCGCCTGGAGAGTGGCCACCAACACACTCAGCCTGCCAGAAAGATGCTTGACCGCTATGGTCAACTGCATGTCCTGGCAGAGAAGATGGATGTGGATGGAAAGGGCACACAGGACATGAGACCTGGTGGCCCCTGTCTCTCCAGATACGCGACAACTGTTGTCGGTAGCCACACTTTGGACTGCAGGATACCCCTAAAGGACTGCAGAGCCAAATGAACAGTCTCATCTCGAGTACACTGATGTGCTCCGAGAGTTATTCGCCAGACCACTCCCCCATCGAGGTAAGCTCACATTCCTGTCATGAACGCGTCCATGAACAGGATCATAGAGGGGATAGGCTTGGTCAGAGGTACCCCGTGGAAAACGTTCTCCTGAATGGTCCACCAGCAAGAGAACTCCCTGACCGACTGGGTAAGCGGGATCCAGGCCTCCTGGATGACGGAACCCAGTCAGACAGGAGGAACATCTGGAGAGGTCCGATGTGAATCCTCCCTAGGGGGACCACATATGCCAAGGAGTTGAGATACCCCAGAAAACTGAGGAACCAATGTACCTGGACAAGCGACCAAGTGATGAAAGTCAGAGCCAGAGCCCTGACCTTCTCAAACTTCTCCAGAGGTGGAAGGGCTAAGCCCCGAACCATGTCAAAATGGTTCCCCAGGAAGAAGAAGTCCTAATATGAAGGAACCTCTGACTTCTCTCTGGAAGGAATGAAGCCGACTTTGAGCAAGAGTTTCAGGACCAGACGAGTGTCCTTCACTAACGATTCCCACACCAAAAGAGGCATGAGGGAGTCGTCGAAATAGATGTGGACGTCTATTCTGCAGGAGTGAAGGAAACACCAGCAGCAACTTGGTGAACACCAAAGGAGCTGTCGTGAGCCCCAAGGGCATCTCTGCCTTGGCAGCATGGTCCCTACTTCCTCCTGGAGCACCCGTGCCCTTTCTGAATCCCCGGGAGGAGGAAAGAAACAAAAACGGCCAGGAGGCGAGGGACGAATCCTGAAGAAGGGGAATACCTAGACCCTCCCTGACCACCGACAAAAGCCCAAGCGTCCTCTGTAATATCCTGCCACTAGGAAAGGAAAGCAAAGAGACGTCCGCCCACAGGGAGTTCCGGATGGGGCAGATCGAGCCCCTGCCAGACCAGAGAATCGTCTGCCCACCCGGAGCCGGAGCCTGAGCCTGCAGGAGAAGGACATGAGCCCGGGAAAGGAGAACCACCGTCCACCCGGCCATACCCTTCGCCTTTAGCGGCCAAGAAGCAGAAATAGTCAGGAACCCTTCTTCTTGCCCCCAGGAGGTTTCTTACCCTTCCTACCCTTCCCCTTGTTGCCGTTGAAGTGAGGTTGGGACTTGGGCTGTGCAGAAAACTGAGCAGCCGAAGACTTCGCCTTCTTCTTAGGAGGCACTGACCCCTGCGAGGCACTGGCCTTCTCAGCCTGAAACCTCTTCACCAGAAGTGCTGAGGCGACCGAGTCCTCCTTCATATCCTTCTGAACCCAAGGAAGAGCTCCCCTGAACAGGGTAGAGCCCTAGAAGGGGGCATTCAACAAGCGGAAACGGTAGGGTTACTGGACTGGGCGGAATTTCAGAACTGAAAACTGCCTAGCCAACACGGCATTGACGAGCAGAGAACCTGCAAGGCTGCCGTGTCCTGTATGTCGGCTGTTCTGTCTCGGATAACCGACACTCAGGCAAATCGGATACCCTGTATAGACAAACTGTCAGGAAGTCTATGTATGACAGAACTTGGATGGAGAGGTGCAACATTCTCTCCATCCTGTGGTGCTCTTTGGGATCGAGCACCACCTGGTCCACTGATTTGCCGGGCCAGGCAGCCAGCTGTCTCAACTCCAGCTGTGCTGGTTGAGAGGCCAGCTGCCCATCATATGTGGCATAGTCGGAAGCTGAAGCCTCCGACAATTCACCAACACTGAGCTGCAGACCGACAAACCCGAGAGCACGGGTAGAGAAGGAGTCCTTCTCTAAAACCGGAGCCCGGGCCGTGGCCAGAACCGAAGACATGATATTGCCTTCTGGCAGAGACCGATCTGAGCGAACGGAAGCCCGAGGAGCCACCAGGGAACCCAGAAGGATGGTGGATTCAGGCGCCGACGATGCTGAGGCGGTGGGCAAACCTCCGCCCTGAGAATCCGGGAGATGTTGGCCCGGAGGACCCGCATCCCAGAAAGCACATGCTGAGCCTCAGCTTCAGCAGTCTCAGGGCCATCTTCCCCTTGTGAACCCTCTTGGCCCAGGAGAAAGATGAATGACATCGTCTTCCTCTGCCGAGCCCGCACCCTCGATGTCCATCTCCTCCTCAATAGAGACCGAAGTCCCCTTGGGAGGAACAGGGGCCGCCAGAGGAGCCATCTCCGCAGAGGGGAACTCCTCTTTATGGCATTTGGACGCAGCGCGACCAACAGCTGTAGCTGTAGGCTTGGGTCGGAGACCCGAAGCCGACCCCTGGGAACAGGAGACCGACGGGTCCGCGCTGGAGGCGGAAGTCCTTAAGGTCTGGCAAACCTTTATAGGACCGGCCAACAAGGCCCCCGAAGTAGCAGAACATTGGGGGGATTCCGCACTGCTATAACATCTCCTAGAGGAGAGACCAACCCCTATGGGTTCCACGAGTGAAGACCCATGGGTAAAAACCCAAACCCCTGAGGGAATGGGAACGGTCCAGCGGGCCGGGAGTGACCCCAGAACTGGCCAAGATGGCCTGCCTGAGTCTGGGGCTGGACATCCTGTCCAAAGAACCAGGATGAACCGCCACTCCCACCAGGTGGAAACCCAGACATGTACAGGCTAAGCCCGTAACTGCTGAGTAACTGTTGGTACCCAAAACCATCCGCAGGTTGGCCTGGGCGACCCAGGAATAAGTGCCCGCAGGCACCCCTACTCCCTGAGCCCGGGGGAAAGGGAGACCGGAAACCGGACTCCTGGCCTGAAGCCCCAAACCCTTGGAGGAAAACCCCCTGGGAAACCCTGCACTGGGAAATCTGGATTGGGACGGAAGTCCCAGAGCCAGAAGCCTGTGAGGGTGGGAAAACAGACCCCGCGCTGACACCAGGATTAGTGAACTCAAGTGTCACTAATCCCCGTAGCCACAGACAATCCTGACAAAAAGTCTGTGGCCCCTGAACCTATACCCGAAGGCACAGTTCCGGAGTCAAAGCGGCCCCCACCAACGACGCCACCTGGCGTGCCGAGGTCCCTGAAGGAATCAGAGACCTCGACCGGAAGTCCCTTTCCGACGGTAACACCGCCGCCTATCGAGAGCTACCGGCCAATTCGACCCTTGACTGCGCCGAGTCAGGGTCGGGCTGCCCCCCCCCTACTCCAGGACGCACCTGGACAGGGGGAGCCACCCCCTGCTGAAGGGCGGAGCTCGGTGGAACGAGAGCACCCCCAGCAGGAACGCTCTGGTTCAGAACTTCAGGAGGGAGGTCTTAAAAAGCTTACTTCCCTTACCGGAAGAAGAGGACGAATCCCTCTTCCGGCGGAAAGTAAGCTGGAAAGGCATGGGAGCCTAAGCAGCAGACTCCATGTGCAAACAAAGTTCACATAGTGAGGTCTGGCTGTAATGTCGGCAAATGGGACAGGTATCATGGGGTTCCCATTATCTATAGAAATAGGAACATCCATGCGCTGACCCCCGACGTAAACCCGGCACCTTTATCCAGCATCGAAACAATAAAAAATTGTAACAATGAAAACAAGGATAAAAAGTTTTCTAACAATCAAAAAACTACGAACGAGATCATAAAACCTACCGTACGCAGCAAGATTGTACTGCAAAAAAAGAAAACGGTCGTACAAAACGGCCGACAAAGCAGCAAGAAAACAATTTCAACTTCACGAAAATCCGAGTGACGAGACAAGTAGTCACTCACTCGAACACGCGGAGTAAAAACACGGCCGGAAACGAAGTTCTCGAACAATCAAAAAACTACGAACGAGAGCACAAAGCCTACCGTACGCAGCAAGATTGCACTGCATAAATAAAACGGCCGTACAACACGGCCGACAAAGCAGCAAGAAAACAAATTCCAACTTCACGCAAATCCGAGCAACGAGACAAGTAGTCACGCACTCGAATACGTGGAGGAAAAAACGGCCGGAAATACGGTCAAAATAAACAAATGACAATACTTAATTTCACAATATAAGTTGGGAGATGGGTTTATAGACTACTAATAGAGTAACAATATACTCAAACGACAATGGCAGTACGAAGAGAAGGAGTAAGAAAAGCACTTAGCTCAGACACCTCCGCACTCGTCGGCAGCCATAAAGGTAAGAGGAAGGGAGATCACTCTGCGTTCCTGCCGTGATGGCTCATGGATCGTAGGGAGGGCGGGATTGTTTTTCTTTTGAATCTTTTGTTGTTGGGATACAAAGATGGGTGTAGGTACTGTATTTGCATACTAAAGTTATGGTAATTATTACTGAAATGAAAAGGTACTTTAAAAAAAATTAATAAAAGATGAGGGCTGAATGATTTATCAAAGTTCTTTCAACATTAACCAGTAATATCTGACCTAATCTTCATTGTGTAATGTTAATGGTTTGTAAACAACATTAAAGTATTTTGCAATCAATGAGTCAATTTATTTGAAAGAGTTTTTAATAGATTCAATGAAATTTGACGGAGTATATTTAAAGACTGAAAAACATTTTGTCATACCCTAAAATACTACTTTTAAACTCTACTTTCGAAATCAATGATTAATAGAAAATTGGATCTGAGCTTAAAATGAATTGATGTAATTATGATATGGAGTCTGTAATTATGATATGGAGTCTGTAATTATGATATGTCTGTAATTATGATATGTCTGTCATTATGATATGGTGTCTAATTATGATATGGAGTCTGTAATTATGATATGGTGTCTGTAAATATGATATGTCTGTCATTATGATATGGTGTCTGTAATTATGATATGGAGTCTGTGATTATGATACGGTGTCTTTAATTATGATATGGTGTCTGTAATTATGACATGTCTGTAACTATGATATGTCTATCATTACGATATGGTGTCTGTAGTTATGATATGGTGTCTTTAATTATGATATGGTGTCTGTAATTATGTTATGTCTGTAATTATGATATGATGTCTGTAATTATGATATGATGTCTGTAATTATGATATGGTGTCTGTAATTATGTTATGTCTGTAATTATGATATGATGTCTGTAATTATGATATGGTGTCTGTAATTATGATATGTCTGTCATTATGATATGGTGTCTTTAATTATGATATGGTGTCTGTAATTATGTTATGTCTGTAATTATGATATGATGTCTGTAATTATGACATGTCTGTAACTATGATATGTCTGTCATTACGATATGGTGTCTGTAGTTATGATATGGTGTCAGTAATTATGATATGATGTCTGTAATTATGATATGTCTGTGATTATGACATGATGTCTGTAATTATGATATGATGTCAGTAATTATGATATGATGTCTGTAATTATGATATGTCTGTAATTATGAAACGGTGTCTTTAACTATGATATGGTGTCTGTAATTATGACATGTCTGTAACTATGATATGTCTGTCATTACGATATGGTGTCTGTAGTTATGATATGATGTCTGTAATTACGATATGATGTCTGTAATTATGATATGATGTCTGTAATTATGATATGATGTCTGTAATTACGATATGATGTCTGTAATTATGATATGATGTCTGTAATTATGATATGATGTCTGTAATTATGTAACGGTGTCTGTAATTATGACATGTCTGTAACTATGATATGTCTGTCATTATGATATGGTGTCTGTAGTTATGATATGCTGTTTCCACATCCAGTAATTAAAGGTTTTTTTGGTCTCAAGATCTAATATTTTTCTTTTCAATGATAAAAAAAAAATTGTGTTCTAGTTCTAGCAGCATTTTGATTTCCTTGGTTATAATTTTAATCTTGTTTGCAGATCTCCTTTACCACATTTTGACCAATCTCCCTAAAATTCTTGTATGCTTTAAGACAGTGATTGCTTCATTAACAACTATTTGTATGATTTTTGAAAGTGGTAGAGCATTTTTGCTCCCTCCTCTCACTTTTTGAAACACTTTAAAACATGATGAAAGTTAAGATATACATGGAGAGCCTTTCAAAGCATTTTTTTACTTCATACTCTCACTTTTTGAAACACTTTTTGACACAATAAGAGTTATGATATACATGGAGAGCCTTTCAAAGCATTTTTTTACTTCATCCTCTCACTTTTTGAAACACTTTTTGACACAATAAGAGTTATGATATACATGGAGAGCCTTTCAAAGCATTTTTTTACTTCATCCTCTCACTTTTTGAAACACTTTTTGACACAATAAGAGTTATGATATACATGGAGAGCCTTTCAAAGCATTCTTTTACTTCATCCTCTCACTTTTTGAAACACTTTTTGACACAATAAGAGTTATGATATACATGGAGAGCCTTTCAAAGCATTATTTTTACTTCATCCTCTCACTTTTTGAAACACTTTTTGACACAATAAGAGTTATGATATACATGGAGAGCCTTTCAAAGCATTTTTTTACTTCATACTCTCACTTTTTGAAACACTTTTTGACACAATAAGAGTTATGATATACATGGAGAGCCTTTCAAAGCATTTTTTTACTTCATCCTCTCACTTTTTGAAACACTTTTTGACACAATAAGAGTTATGATATACATGGAGAGCCTTTCAAAGCATTTTTAAAGCATTGTTTCTATTGTCGTTACAGTAATCTGTTTTCAGAACTGTTTTGAAATCATATTTACATTTTTATATCGGTCCTAGTCCAAGGCAATATAAAAACAAAATATGATGAATGTTGAATGATGCGGACCGCTTTAAACTGAATTTCTCTACATCTCTCTGGTTTTTGTTGGATCTCTTTGAAGCTTGGCATTGTCCTTTCCAAAATAACATTCAGTATTGATAATTGTTTTCCAAAATTTAAGCACAAACTTATCTAAGTCTGTGATAAAAGTGAAATGGCATGAAACTATTACAATGACAGTGACAGTGTAAGCTTTCCTCCTACCTAAATGTGTTTGACATAAATGGACAGATCCACTGGACACCCGATCTGCGAAATATGTCAAAATGTCTAACACCAGTCAGAGTCAGGACCCTCTAATGTACACTTTGTCAATCCAAACTAGTGATATTGTCATAATGTCATTACTTGTTTTAACCACAAACACCAATAAACTTGTACAATAATGAGTGAAGTAGCGAACTGATTACTACTGATTACACAGCTTAAATTGAAATCTTACTTGGTTTCAAAAAAACGCAGGTATTTGGAATTATGACTGTAAAACTATAAATTATATTGAGTGATAAAGATCTAACTTATATTTCATATGAAAAGTAAGTATAGTGATACATTATTTGTTACATGAAAATATTTATTTAATAGATATATATATGTAACAAATAAACATATATATAGTATATTTCTTACCTAAACTAAGAATTTCACACATCATTCAAATAGAAACCAAGTACAGCTACATTTTAAAATTGTACTATTGGGTAGAATTACCATCACTGGTTTTTTTTTATCTCTCCAGTATAACAAGAATTTCGGTGTGTAATTGTATAACAAAAAGTGTTTATTTCCAGGGAAAGTGACATTTCATCAAAACATTACATCGACCAACCTTTCTGTCCTTCCACGTTTGATCCTTTTCCGTGTAATGTCGCCAAAACTTTTACTTTAGGTGTGGACACACGAACAGCTGCAAAATTACTCTGTTTCTTGATGAAATTCGAAATATTCGATAGCTGTCTCCGTTGCAAAAGACGAAATGTTGACGAAACTCCTGCCATCTCGATAAGATTCCCTCCTTTTTAACCACCCTCAGCTCCAGCCTCTCTCACTGGCAGCTGTGAAATGACAGTTCTGGGGTCCTGCGCGCGCTATATTTCCGGAAATTATGTTTGTCTGCCAATGGGCCTCGAACAGTTCACGCCACTAGCTCAGCAACGTGACTGTCACAACACATGACGGATAAGAGTACGTTCTGGGTTATATGGGCTACTAGTGGCTGAGCTAAAAATAGCAATAGTCACGTTGAAAGCCACGCGGCTAGAACGAAAATTCAAAACACGCGGTGACCGATTGACCTGTAGCTGAACCATGCTGCAATATATGCAGTAGGTGTAAACCTCAAGTTTGAGGTTATGTTAGATTAACCTTAGCAAGAAACCGCTGCAGTGACGCTCATCAGCTACATACAGTTTCTATTAATGTTTACAAATGTACATGTATAGATAGTACTTAAACTTGTTCGCTTAAAAAAAATAAAACTTGATATTATGATGATCCAGGTGTAAAATGAACTTCGTTTGGCCACTATTAACAAGAGAAGAAATACCAAAATGGTCGCAAAAATCCCTGTTCTAAATTTAAAAAATAATTGATAAACCGAGAACAGTTGAGAAGTGTACGTAACATTGATTGATATTACTGAGACGTGTAAAATTGACATTATTCTAGATATGTGGAATCTATTTCACCGGTATGATTTACAAGATTTTTTGTACCAATTTATGCAAATTGGTGTCTTTCCGCCTAAAAGTCACTGGAAACACCTAACAAAGAACATTCTGATCAGCACGTACTCCTCTGGTTGGAGTGAACGTCTAAATAACTGTGGTGATTTTTGCAGATTTAAACATTTGCAGCGGGATGTTAGTCCCTCTCCTCTATGGTACCTTGCGAAATGTTCTCCATATCTCTACCATACTTTAAAAAAATGTAGCAAAGCTTTGGTGCGTTCCTCCAAATTGCGAACTATCTTGTGCTCAGTGCAAACTATTAGTCGACGATGCGGTTGCCCACCGTATTTTAGACTGCAGTAGTTCCACAATATTAAATATACGTGACATTTTTGTCACCAACGACTACCCGGTGAATGTCTATGTTACGCTAGTTAACTCGTGTAGAGAGGTTCAAATTGCCACTATTCTTGGAAGTCCACCAGCTGTCATAGCAGACTTATTTCTGGACGCTGACTCTCTTCTTGCATCATTCGCAAAAGTCTGTTGTATTTTTGCCGAAAAGGCCTCTTTACTTACATGTAACTAGCCGTTAGTCAGCATTAATTTTATGTCCTTGTAATTATCACTTCATTATCGTTTCTCTGTATCTATCTCTTTCTTCATTATATTTTTAAATACTTTGTGTCATAATATATAATTACATGATTCTTCATTTGTAACTCTTCAATTTTGGAGGAATAAATAAATGAATGAATGAATGAACATTAATTGATATTACTGAGACGTGTAAAATTCGAACCAACACAGAAATAATACCGATGATAGATAGTCAGAACCCGTTGGACTGGAAATTTAATGTCCGGACTTAGAGTTTTCAATACCATATCATATTGACTTTCTCAGCTGGTTTTGAGGTGTGATCTTGAAATGTAAGTTTATTATAATTTTCTCCCAATGATTTTGCATGCCAATTCAACAGTCTGTATAAATAAATTACTGTTGTTCTTTTTGTAAAATCTTCGTGAAGGTGGAAATAAAGAGAATAATAATAGTTGTTGTAGTAATCATGATATACTTATATGGCTAAGATGATCCTCGATACATAAGTTTAAACAGCATGTGTTGGCAATCTTCAAACTGATTCAATTGGTCTTTACTGCCTTGTTGACCTGTCTTACTGCCTTGTAGACCTTTTATAGACCTGTCTAACTGCCTTGTAGACCTGTCTATATTGTCTTGTAGACCTGACTTACTGCCTTGTTGACCTGTCTTACTGCCTTGTATACGTGTCTTACTGCCTTGTTGACCTGTCTTACTGCATTGTTGACCTGTATTATTGCCTTGTAGACCTGTCTTATTGCCTTGTTGACCCCTTGTAGACCTGTCAACATTGGCTTTTAGACATGTCTTGTAGACCTGACTTACTGCCTTGTTGACCCCTTGTAGACCTGTCTTACTGCCTTGTAGACCTGTCTTATAGACCTGTCTAACTGCCTTGTAGACATGTCTATATTGTCTTGTAGACCTGACTTATTGCCTTGTTGACCTGTCTTACTGCCTTGTATACGTGTCTTACTGCCTTGTTGACCTGTCTTACTGCATTGTTGACCTGTATTATTGCCTTGTAGACCTGTCTTATTGCCTTGTTGACCCCTTGTAGACCTGTCAACATTGGCTTTTAGACATGCCTTGTAGACCTGACTTACTGCCTTGTTGACCCCTAGTAGACCTGTCTTATTGCCTTTGCCTTGTAGACCTGTCTTATTGCCTTGAAGACTCCTTGTAGACCTTTCTTACTGCCTTGTAGACCTGTTTATTTTGCCTGCCTTGTAGACATGTCTTACTGCCTTGAAGACCTGTCTTATTGCCTTGAAGACCCGTTTTACTTCCTTGTTGACCCCTTGTAGACCTGTCTTACTGCCTTGAAGACCTGTCTATTTTTTCCTTGTAGACCTGTCTTACTGCCTTAAAGATCTGTCTTATTGCTTGTAGACCTGTCTTACTGCCTTGTAGACATGTCTATTTTGCCTTGTAGACCTGTCTTATTGCCTTGTAGACCTGTCTTACTGCCTTAATGATATGTCTTACTGCCTTAAAGACCTGTCTTAATGCCTTGTAGATCTGTTTTATTGCCTTGTAGATCTGTCTTACTACCTTGTAGACATGTCTTACTGCCTTGTTGACCCCTTGTAGACCTGTCTTACTGCCTTAAAGATCTGTCTTACTGCCTTGTTGACCCCTTGTAGACCTGTCTTACTGCCTTGTAGACTTGTCTTACTGCCTTGTAGACTTGTCTTATTGCCTTCATTTATGTAAATGAGAAAAGAAGTTGGCCCCAGAACACTGCCCTGGGGATTCAACACCTCTGTCCAATTGGATGTATCATCATTTATCACAACTCTCTGTTTCCTGCCAGTCAGGAAGTCTTGTATACATAAAACAAACTTAGATATATACACCCCTGTGTATTGTGACCCTGTTTATTGTGACCCCTGTGTATTGTGACCCTTGTGTATTGTGACCCTGTTTATTGTGACCCTTGTGTATTGTGACCCTGTTTATTGTGACCCCTGTGTATTGAGACCCTGTTTATTGTGACCCTGTGTATTGTGATCCTGTGTATTGTGACCCTTGTGTATTGTGACCCCTGTGTATTGTGACCCCTGTGTATTGTGACCCTTATGTATTGTGACCCCTGTTTATTGTGACCCTGTGTATTGTGATCCTGTGTATTGTGACCCTTGTGTATTGTGACCCCTGTGTATTGTGACCCCTGTGTATTGTGACACTTGTGTATTGTGACCCTGTTTATTGTGACCCCTGTGTATTGTGACCCTGTTTATTGTGACCCCTGTGTATTGTGACCCTGTTTAGTGTGACCCCTGTGTATTGTGATCCTGTGTATTGTGACCCCTGTTTATTGTGACCCCTGTGTATTGTGATCCTGTGTATTGTGACTCCTGTGTATTGTGACCCCTGTGTATTGTGACCCTGTGTATTGTGACCCCTGTTTATTGTGACCCCTGTGTATTGTGACCCTGTGTATTGTGATCCTGTTTATTGTGACTTTTGTGTATTGTGACCCCTGTGTATTGTGACCCTGTGTATTTTGACTCTGTGTATTGTGACCCCGTTTATTGTGACCCTGTGTATTGTGACCCCTGTGTATTGTGACCCTGTTTATTTGTTACTAGGTAGTGTTGATGAAATATTTATCAACAGTGGAATGAGCTGTGTGATTATATTGATGGTTATGCTGACTTTAAAGCAGGGCCTTCTTCATTAGCGGTTATTGTGAATTATTGGGGTCATTGAGTCTTTTTGTATTTGTTTTTCCGTCTCATGTGTAATACTTGTATATAATTGTTTAATCATTGAATGAACTATCGTTAAAACTAAAGCTATTGTATAGAAACCTATAGTATTGAGAGTTGAGACTGATAGATTTACATCACATCGCCGAATGTATGTTATGAAAAATATCCACAAATATATGTTTATTGGGCTGTTATTGTAGTTTCCTTCCTTCAAACTGATATTTTAAAGGTTTATATGAAGAATGAATACGTATCGTATTCAAAACACAAGCTCAACTTTTGAACTTAGCCAAGTTTATTTTTTACCCTTGAATTCTATGAAATCACAATACATACAAAGTGTAACATGCATTTTTAATGTCCAGGTATATAGGTGCTGCATAATCCATGGACGTTTCTAAAAATACCACTGACTTGGGTCAGGAACGAACCGGTCACTACCGGTCACTACTGGTCAGTGTTGACCGATATCTGAGAACAAAAGCACGATCCAGTAAGAGATCATAAAGATTTATAACCGGAACAAGGACGTTAAGCCCCTAAAACGAAAGAAAGAAGAAAGATTGTAGAGAAAGCTCAACATGTTTAATATTACGATGTAAAATGACGTATATGTATTGATTTTCCGTTATGCATATGGATTTAACTTTCGAGTAGCACGAAACAACCGAATTTTTCAATAATGTAGTTAGTCTGAGTTACAAAATTAACTTCATTGTGTTTTTTTTATTATTCTCAAAATTAAACGTGCGTGACAAGGAACCCACCGATAAAATTTTATCAATGGAAATACCATGCAATACTTTATTGAATTCGCCTTACGTTGGTCTTACCATCACTTTCAAAATACACTCGTAAATATTAATTTATCTCAAATTTTCATAAGTGAATATGTGTTACTAAAATTGTTCAAATTGTCATCCAGCAAACTACAGCTGTCTTATTTATTTCCAAATTGACAGAAATTTTGTGCGACGAAATCGTGCCACGAAATCTTAAAGTCAGTTACACGTTTCAAGCCTTACAATTCCTTGGTAAAAATCAAATAATTTCAAATCTAGAGTCAGTCCTAATTCGAGTAACCAACCTCTCTTTTTAAACGAAGATGAACTTCCAAAAAAACAGTGTTCGCTACGTTTACAGTATTTTCCACAGCTTTTGATTTAGTTTTAAAGAAAACTGCGCGAAAGCAAATAAAGTTTAAACGGAGTAAATCTAAATGGCACCAAGAATTCGGGTTTCTCACAGTGTATCTCCATTGATTACTGCCAAATATACGACTTTTAGCTTATAAAGAGGCGCTCCCTCTGATAATAAGTGAGCTGATCGGAGATTTTAGATCCGAATAACGAGTCCGCAAGCTACAGCTGCGTTCTAAATATAGGCTTATATAACGACAGAAAGTTAAGGTGATTATGATATAAAGTTGTCGATATCTGTCAATACGAAGACCACATGTCTAATTCTTTTAACTTAATGTATATGTTGTCTGTGCCTGGGTCAGGAAGTCATAGAAGGAGATTGCGATGTCATCATACTTCAATTCAAATACCTAATATTAGACCTTCAGTCATTTCTAAAGAAGAGTGGACAGAAATACTTTTTTCTCTGCTTTTTTTGTTCCACTCTAACCTTTCATTCTTTTGTTTCTACAACTGTAGAAAGACTTTCCCAGACATACACATCTGGGTTGAGGTCTGGTAACATTGCAGGCCATGAGAGGGTTTTAATCCACCTCTTGTTTAAGATACCCTTTCACTAGGCGAACTCTGTGTGGTTTGACATTGCCATTTAGAGAGCCGATCTGTCAGTGGATGTGGTTCGAAGTGAGGAACAACTACAGCTCTGAGGGTCTGATCACGATACATCTGCTTATTTATAGTTCCATACAGGAATTGCAAGCGAAGCTTAAAGTTTAAAGAAAAGCATCCCATAACAGAAACACCGCGTCCACCAAATGCTGTTTTTCCCAGAACGTGTTTATCAGACCAGTGGACACTTCGCTAAGGCCTGATATTTCATGTCCGATGACCACATGCACATTGCAGTCTTGTTTGTGTGTCTTCCATCCAACAGGAAGGCGGCAGTTTGATTAGTCGGCGAGATCTATATCGGCTATTGTTCCTACGTTTGTTGACGGTACGCCGACTAACGCTGAAATTGACGTTTCACTGTGTTCTTTGCCTGTCGGTAGTGGTGAATGGGACTCTGCACAGAAGTCTATCTTCTCTGTACGTCATCTTTCGATCTCTGACAAGACATGTCTGTTGTTTTCGGACGCTGCATTAACAAAGAAATAACAGAATGGCTGATATCAAAAGGTACAGCTACTTACCTGTACGTCATACTAACCTTCAACCATTCCAAGAACTTGTCATCTTGTAGCATTTGTCAATTTCAAAGTGTTATTGGCCGGGTTGCACATAAGGTAAATCTGGGTTATAGTATGGTGAATGTCGGGCGGTCGGGGAAAAGGGGTACCAGTTTTGAAGAATCAACTCCTAGAGTTTTTGACGTAGAAGCTTGAAACTTTGTGGTATGTTTATATATATGTTGAAGATGTGCACCTCCTATTATGGATTTATTCCGGACATACTCAAAAAAATGAAACACCCTCAATTGTCTTATAAATACCATAAAACATTGCACTCATCCCGCAACCCGGCCAATTGTAGCTTTACCCCGTTTTTGTTATATACTGTATGAGCACGTTTATAAGCAGCTTTAGGTGGCAAACTTGTGATTTTTTTGGAGTACGGTGTACCACAGTTTAATCCGGATTATCGTTAAGTTGGGTGTATCGCTTGGTGGCATACGGCACCAAACACAAAGGAAACACTACACGGAATACGACGATTTTATTTTAACAAAAGGAAAAGTTAGTTTGGAGTGAAATTTTCATACTGAAGTTGATGGTCCCTTATTGCCCTGGTTATAGAAGTTTGGTTTACGGAGTAAAAGAATGGTATCCAATCTAGGTAAATACATACATAAAGCAACCGAGAGAGGTAGTTAGTCACATTTTGTAATGGTTTGTGTTTGGTGATTATGTATATCATTAGCTTAGGATAGGCTCTACAGTCATGGCATAAGGATTGTTCACGGGATATTGCACGCAATGATTTCTTAATCTCGGAGATAATAGTCATTGTACTTTTGAAATTGCGAAACAAGTGACGTTGACAGGTCCTTGTCTGCTTCCATTATGTTTAAAGCAATAAACTTCACACTAGAATGAACGGACATGGTCACGCTAGAATGAACGGACATGGTCACGCTAGAATGAACGAACATGGTCACGCTAGAATGGACGGACATGGACTATTTCTTTCTATAAATGTCGACAAGTATCCACTTGTACAACATAATGCTTACTTATGTCTGAAATCTGGAATTGACGTTCTTCGTAGTTGGCAGCTTCCACAGAAATCTGAGGTCGTTTTCTCAGGCAGTTTCAAAACAACACATTTACAAATTTGTAAATTGACGATAAATAGTGAAACCTGCGCCAGATTACAAGTCAGTATATTTTGCTTGTATTTCGGGATTTATATGTACAGCGTTTAGCTTTTTCAATAAAAAAAACATGGTAGTATGGAAGGTACCTTCAGAAAAGATGAAAAAATATGGAAATAAAAGTTCTCTAAACAGGAGTAATCTCACGTGACACAGAGCTGAAAAAAATTGCACGACTAAGAAGTCTCCAGTAAACAAAACAGAGGAATCATAAGTCTTTGAAACCATCTAATGACAACACATGTGTGTCCTGAAGGATTTGTAAGTGCACAACCAGATGGTCGCTATGGCTGACACAAGACGACAGTCATTGATTATGATCAGCTGTTAAAAAATGTAAATTATATAGGGGGCATAACCCATGGAATTCCGATGTAAACCAGAAAGTTGTTTAGTAAACAACAAACAACAATTACTCAAATTCAATAAAACTAGGGCAAAAACTAGAACAAAAGAAAGTTCACGTGTTCCGGAAGAGTAAGCGTCTTCTGCTTACCCTATAAATCTTGGTCAATCCAACTAAGTAATGTTGCATTCTCAAATGAGAACAAGGTATAAAACAACGGAACTAACAGGCAAGCTGACGAGTATCAAACAAGTCCAGCTTCATAAAAACTGCTGCGCAAAAAGGATCACCATGACAACGGTAAAGTTTCCCCTTAATTTATATCAATCCGCCTCTCTTGGAACCATGTGTTGTGAGTTTGGCAATTGACGACATCTTGAAAACGGACATCTTCATCAGGTCTTTACGCTCAAAAAGTATTGATATTAAGTAAACGAATGGCGGCGTCATAGTTATCACACACACAAAAAATATATATATATATATATATATATATTAAGTATGGAAAGTACTATACATAGTAAGAGAAGGTTAGATCTTGAAAGCAATGATGTAGAAATGATTTGGATTGAAATTTCTTCTAATAACAAAAGAGTATTGTTAGGTTGTATCTATAGGCCAGAATGTACTGTAGATTATTGGGATAAGTTAGACCACATTCTAGAATATACTTGTAATACAGGTCTTGATATTATAATTACAGGTGATATTAATGTAAATATGCTAAATATACCTGAGAATCACCACTTAAGTAGACTCTTAGTAAAGTATAATTTTGTAAGTTTAATTAATGAACCAACACGGATTACTGAGACAACTGCTACTGCTATTGATATATTGTTCACTAACAACATAAGTCTAATTAGAAATACTTCGGTGAATACTCCAATATACAGTGACCATTGCATTGTTAACTTCTCTTGTTGTAATTCTGTATTAAAAAAGAAATCATATATAAAGAAAATACTAGTTTATGATAGAGCAGATTTTGATAAGATGAATAGAGTGATTGATAGTGTTGATTGGGAATTACTGATAGAAAATCATAATTGTGAGGAATTTAATAGTATTTTAACAGAAACCATTATCAAACAAACAAAATTATGTGTACCATGTAAACTTATGACGGTCCGACCTTATGATAAACCCTGGATGAGAAATAATATCAAACTCAAAATTAGACAGAGAAATAGAATACATGCAAAAGCTAAATATAGTAATTTTGCTACAGAATGGGCTAACTTTAGACAAATTAGAAATGAGGTAGTGGATCTTGTTAGGGAAGCTAAAAAAACATATTTTATCAAATTAGATGAATCTCTCCAAGACAATTCTATTCCTGCTAACAAGTGATGGAAAATTGCTAAGTCAATAATGAACTCTAATAATGTTTCTACCTCTTTACCACCTCTATATGTAAATGATCAGTATGTCCATCATCCATTTGATAAGGCTGAGTGTCTAAATAATTATTTCATTTCGATTTCAACAACATCTGAAAATCTGGATCCTATACCTCAACCTGATAGTAGCTTCCCTTTAAAACTAGAAAATATTACCATTTCTGAGCAGGACATCAAAGATCAACTTCTCTTACTTAATGACAGAAAACCTCCTGGTCCTGACAATATGATACCTAAAATAATAAAAAGATTAACCCCCTCATTAGTACGCCCTCTTACCCTTTTATGTAATAAAACTTTTGAAACAGGTACTATACCGGCATCTTGAAAATCAGCTGATGTTAATGCTATTTATAAAGGGAAAGGCTCTGAAAATGATGTATCTAATTATAGGCCCATATCTATCACATCTTGTTTTAGTAAAATTATTGAAAAAGTAGTTTTTAAATATATGTTTAATTACCTAAAAGATTGTGAAGTAATTACTAAGCATCAATCAGGCTTTTTACCAAAAGACTCTACTGTAAATCAATTATTGGAAATATATGAAACTATCATAAGTAATTTGGATAAAAATAATGAAATTAGATTTGTATTTTGTAATGTTAGCAAAGCGTTGGATAGAGTTTGGCATGAAGGCCTAATTTTTAAATTAGAATCATATGGTATAAGTGGTAATGTTTTGAATTGGTTTAAAAACTATTTGTCTGATAGGAAGCAAAGGGTACTAACTGAGGGTTTTCATTCAACATTTAAACATGTTAAAGCTGGTGTCCCTCAAGGCTCAGTTCTCGGTCCATTCTTATTTTCGGTTTATATTAATGACATAACTGACTGCATCACAAGCAAGTTTAAGCTGTTTGCTGATGATACATCAATTTTTGAAGTGATTGAAAATAATTCTGGTGAAATTGCACAGAAATTAGCCTATGACTTAAGCAATCTAAATATATGGGCTAACAGATGGGATATCAAATTTAATCCTCAGAAAACAGAATCTTTACTTTTCTCAAGAAAAAGGGAACAAATTAATCCTGATATACTGTTTGCAGGTGATTCAGTCAGCTCTGTCAAGATTCATAAACATTTAGGTTTAACTTTTAGTAGTGATGGTAAATGGTAAATATTTCACGACAAAATATACAAAAGATAATGCTATGGGTTGACATAATATAGTTACATTATATAAAAATGAAAATAATACAAATTTGATACGCGTAATTGTTCACTTATCGTCTGTCAATATTAAAGTCACTGTCGATCCTGAGCGTAATAGTTCACATAACTTTTTCCTTTAGGTCACTGTAGATTCCGAGCGTCGTAACGATCGACTTTCGCCCAGACACCAGTGAACAGTTTGTTGGTCACCAAATGTTAGTTATTCCTTCAGTCACCAATGTTGTCTCGTTTTTTTCATTCCTTGCCATCTGAATCTCTCTTTGTCCACCAGGTTCATAAAATTGCTGTCTCGGAGGCGAAGTACTCAATTTGTTACTTTCCGTGTTATTAGACCGTTTAAAACATATACAAATTTTGAAATTTTTAAGATACTTAGGCCGAAATTTATATGCCAATATAATTGCAACTAGAATAGCAACTGTAAGTAAGACATACCCCCAAATAGGAATAGTAAAACCAAAATCTTGTACGGGATAGGTAATTTGTTTTAATTCAGTAATCAAAGTATCAATGGGTAATTTAGGAATATGTTTTAATTTATCAGGGATGACCAATGATTTCAACTCGGGTAATTTATCATCAACTTGCCAAAGATCCATTTCCCCTGTATAATAATTTTGAAGTAACAAATCTAGCGTGTTCGACATATTACGTTGACTCTCAAAATGATAGAAGGATGGTAATGTTATATGTCCTGAGGTGGCTGAACAACCCAGTTCTAACGTAATGACATCTATTGGATTACGTGAACTGAAGTGTGGACTGTTCTTTTTGTTATCACAGTTGACAGCAAAAGTCAAGGCAGCAAGCGAGAATAAAATCCATTGACCATTTCTAAGGTAAAGAGCTCTGGGATGAAGACTACCCTGTGTTACTACCGTTACTTACGAATTGTTGAATTATTCCCTTTATATAAATGTATAACACACATGTCACTGGCTAAAATATTATAAATTGGACTACTTATTTGACAAAAAGTTTTAAGTGGATCACTACACCTATTTATTTCATTTTGATTTAAAACTGCAAATTTGGTTTCAGCTTGATTTACCGCAATTGCACTGGTTTCTAAATGATATGAGGCTAAAAGTTCAGAGTGATTTGATCCTACTGGTGGTACCGGCAAGTTATATATCTGAAAGACGTTAAACCGCCCAGCCACATCAAGTAGCGGTATGGAAATAACTATCAAAACATGATCTTGTTCTATAAGTGTTGTGCAAGTGATTGTTTTATAAAATGCCCATAGGTCAAAGTTTGGATGGAATGGAATTTGTGCACGTGTACCTAGCTTCTTCTGAAGGTCAATTAGAAGTATTCGTAGATCCCCAGGAGAGATCACAGAAGGTGAAAGATGTCCTAATGAAAGCATATTCAGTTGTAATTGTAATCGGTGAACATAATATCTCCCTAAGTTAATAAGATCTTGGGCTCTTGCAATTGCTCTATCAAAGATAGAATATACATTATTATAAGTATGCAGTTTGCGTATTGATAACTGTACTTGGCTATTAAATATTTGTATTTGTTTTAAGGATGTAATTAGATCATTAGTTGCTCTCCTGTTTTTAGATATTTCTTCTTGATGTGTACGGAGAATGGTCAAACTGTTCTCTACTACATGTTTTAAGCGAATTTGATTATTTTGAATATGATGGATATTATTTTTTATCGCGGAAAGGTCATCATCACTTGGGGTACCAAATAAAAATGAGAGTGCTTTACCTATAATCGGAATTAATGCACGTTTATTACGAACAGGGTTTGGTTGATATAAAGCTAACAAGTTTGCTATTTCCTGTTGGAGATGGTCATTATCCCTTATACACTTATGATATTCGTCCCTTATCTGAGCTATCATAGGAATTATTTCAGAGTTACGGGTGTTGTTAGTGTGATTACTTATCTCCTTATAAATACTGCCTAATGTTATATTTAAGTCTTCCATAAGATGATTATAGGGTTTCAGATCTAAAACAAATGTGACTAACCATTGCGACTTTGTCGTCGAAATTTCATTAACTTTATCAAAAATAACATTTTTTCGGATTAGAGATGATGAACTAACAGAATTCACGGAAAGTACCAAAAGGAGTAAGAGAATGTAAGTTGACATTTCTGTAAATAAATGTAAAAACGTGTAAATATAGGCAGTAGCTTTATGAATATATATTTTCTACAATCTACTGGTTACTTTCTTATTTCCTTATGAATGTACACTGTACAAGGAATACGATTTCAAAATAATAGTGTTCAAATAAGTGATTGAATGAAGTCTAATGTTTTTTTGTGTCAGTTGTAAAATGTTTTTAGGTTCTGATTTAAGTAAGCCCATTTTCCTTCTTAGTGACAAGACATCCGTTTTACGAGGTTTGGCTGATTTTGATCTTTTTGATATTCGTTTGTCCGGCCGTGTTTTATACCCAACAGTATTTACTGCGAAATTATCGAAATCATCTGACATGTATGTATTGTAGAGATGACCTTGTTCACTCTCAGTGTCACTTTCATTTTGCTCTGTGTCATTTCCCGTTACATCGGTTTCCATCTCTAGGTCGTAGTTGCTCTCTGACAAGTTGTTGGATGTACTGCTTTTCTCCTGATCCCTTTGATGAAGCTTGCGTAGTCTTAACCTTTGTCTCAATTCTGCAATTGGAATTGTGTCCTCTTCGTCAGAATTATCTCTTTCCTTTCTCGCTCTGTCTATCACTGCTTGTAGGGGTGGTAGGTCCTCCTCATCTGAAGTGTCATCGCTTTCTGGAGGAACAACGTATGCAGTTCTCCGTCCGACGGTTGTCTTTGGTCCATTCCTCTATATTGGCTGGACGTAAATGTCTCGCATGGGTTTTTGTCGTTTCTCCAGTGAGTTGACATTTTATTTTAAAGCTGACTGGACCCGTTTGTTCCAAAATCCTATAATAAGGTTTCCATTTGCTGTCTAACTTTGACTGTTTCTTGTGGTTTCGAAGGTATACTGGATCTCCAACCTTGAATTCTTCATCCTTGAGAACAGGACATGGAATGTGTTTATAGTTACAATGCATTCAGCTGTATCAGTGAGAACAGGACATGGAATGTGTTTATAGTCACAATGCATTCAGCTGTATCAGTGAGAGCAGGACATGGAATGTGTTTATAGTTACAATGCATTCAGCTGTATCAGTGAGAGCAGGGCATGGAATGTGTTTATAGTCACAATGCATTCAGCTGTATCAGTGAGAACAGGACATGGAATGTGTTTATAGTCACAATGCATTCAGCTGTATCAGTGAGAAAAGGACATGGAATGTGTTTATAGTCACAATGCATTCAGCTGTATCAGTGAGAACAGGACATGGAATGTGTTTATAGTCACAATGCATTCAGCTGTATCAGTGAGAACAGGACATGGAATGTGTTTATAGTTACAATGCATTTGGGCTAGGTTTTATTGGTTTTATTAGAAACTGTCCATGCCACGACGAAATGAATCAAATTAATATTTTGGCACACTATTCGTTTTGTTTTTCGTTACACATTGTCATTGTTTAAAATAAAGGTTGAGACCGCTGTACTTTTAAGAGAGTTTTCACCTGGTCAAGATGGACTCGGGGCCGTCTAATACAGATTCCTGTGTATGTGGGAAATGTTCGCCTATAGTTTGTAAGGTGAGTGTGGACCACTTTTAATGTCCATGAAAAACGTACACGAACACGTTGAGCCCTGTTTGATGACGGAGAAAAATCAAAATTGGGCGAAATAAATCTAGATATATAGGTGCCATTGGAAATCACGATGGGACTGTTCCCTAATGAAACACTTCTCATAATTTCAAATATCAAAGAATTTAAAAAGAACATCAAGTAGATGCGTACATTCTGAACTCGTGCCAATCTTCGAATTTAAACGTTTGGAACTTTTGTCCACCAGCAGTATCTACTTTTATGTAACCTTAAATAATAATACAAAAGGCACACACGAGAATATCGCGAATATTCCTCGACAGTTTCAAAATTAGATACGAGATAAATCAATGGAATTAAATTCTAACAGAGAGTCGAAATGATAAAGCGTTATTCCACTTAAACAATGCTGACATCATCTTGTAAAACAACACATATTTAAATTACATGACATAGAAACCGTTAAAATTTCCAGAGGGATATCAACAATTAGGGTCATATGAGGACGGATGTCAAGAAGGACACCAACAATGGAAAATTTCAAGGTAATGTTCTGCAAACAATGTATCACTGCCACATACGTGTATAACAGTAAAATCTTCGGCATTATATACAAATACAAAAGTACCAACACAGATTTCAGTTGAGATCAATTAAACACCATACAAGCAGGTAAATATCATTCAAGGTTCAAAATTTCCCGTTTTGATTTTGGTGCCAATATAAACACGCAAAAACCATACTTTAACCACACAAAATTGAAAAAAAACTATTCGATATCATATAATGACAAGATATTACTTGTTTGTTGAAATGGTGAGTAAGTGACTTTGCCATGCTGCCCTTAGATCATTTGCATTTCTGTACCCGTGGGAGGCTAACACAGTAGTGAAGTCCTCGTGGTATAGGACAGCCTCACCCACTCTCACACCTGGATGATGAACGGGTTTAATGTTGAGTTTGTAAGCAACGATAGCTATGAAAACGTCATCAAACTTAAACATTTTAGTATACTGAATACCGATTTGGAGTCTTTTAACAACGTCCATCGACATAATGATAGCTCCGGCGCTAAGGAAGGGTGGATACCTGTCAAATGGGTAATCTTCAAAAGACATATACCATTTCTGGTGTAGGCATCTCTGTGGGTAGGTGTTCCATACGTGGCCAGCATATAGGGAACTGTACATATTTTGTGGTAGTCCATGCAGATAAGCTAACAGGTAATCCGTAGCTATGTAGAAATCATCGTCCACCAACATAACAAATTTAGCTTTAGAGCAGTATTTAACACACCAATTGATACCTCCAATGGTTTTATAGGTATTGTTGTAGTAGTTATCAACGTAAGTCATCTCTAAGATATCCTGATGCATCTCTTTTTCAATTGACAGACGATTGTTGACGTCATAATTAGACGTTTTTGCAAGCAAGAAAACATGCCGGATAATATGTTTCCTAACATACATCGTATTTGTCCATGTTTCACGTATAGCTTTTCTTTGATCAAAATTTCTCGGTGCAGATTTGATCATAAACAAAAGAAATATTTCATTTGATGATCCACAAATATTTGGTATTGGTTTCAAATACGAATAAGGATATATATTGATAGGTTTAAACATTTTATATCCTTTTTCGTTGACGTCTTCGACTAACTTTGTGAAGTCAATGTTGAGAGGATAACCAATCATACGGTCGGGGAGTGCTTTCTGCATTGGATACACTTTTAAGGAATTGATGCATTTGTGATGCCGTAACACCACAATGTATAAAAGTATGACAAGAACTGCTGATAATGATAAGAAACCTTTAACAGCTTTGCAACGTCTAAATCTCCACACCCTCATAATGACCTTTAAAGGGAAAGAATGTACTGGTATAATATCGCTATGATATGCCGTGGTAAATTTCTAACGAAAGACTCCAGTCGTAGACGTTGATGGTCGTCAACACAACATCTGATTATCCCGGACGATGTTATTTCTACCGGTATTTTTATCTGTCAAGCCTTGAAATTTGAACGACCTTGTCAATTCATCAATACATATAAAATCTGACAGCAGTATTAATGAAGAAATTAGTTATCAGTTGATGGAGCGAGACAGAAGTCCACGTCTTCCTAACGGAAGGCTTTCTATATTCCACAGAAGTCCACGTCTTCCTACCGGAAAGCGTTCTATATTCCACAGACGTCCACGTCTTCCTACCGGAAGGCGTTCTATATTCCACAGAAGTACACGTGTTCCTACCGGAAGGCGTTCTATATTCCACAGAAGTACAAGTATTCCTAACGGGAGGCGTCCTATATTCCACAGAAGTACAAGTATTCCTAACGGGAGGAGTCCTATATTCCACAGAAGTACACTTGTTCCTATTGAATTGGTTCTATTACGACAAATGTTCCTCTTTGATATCGCAGATCACCCTTCGACTTCGAATGTACCTGGAACAGTGTAAATACAAGGTAAGTTATCCCTCTACAGACGATGTACCTGTAACAGTGTAAATCAAGGAAAGTTATCCCTCTATGGACGATGTACCTGGAACAGTGTAAATAAAAGGTAGGTTATACCTCTACAGACGATGTACCTGTTACAGTGTAAATAAAGGGTAGATCATCATTCTACAGACGATATACCTGTAACAGTGTAAATAAAAGGGTAGGTTATCCCACTACAGACGATGTACCTGAAACAGTATAATAAAGGATAGATTATACCTCTACAGACGATGTGCCTGAAACAGTGTAATGAAGGTTAGATTTTCACTCTACAGACGATATACCTGGAACAGTGTAAATAAAGGGTATGTTATCCCACTACATACGATGCACATGTAACAGTGAAAATAAAGGGTAGACCATTCCTCTACAGACGATGTACCTGGAACAGTGTAAATAAAGGGTAGATTATCCCTCTATAGACGATGTACCTAGAACAGTGTAAATAAAGGGTAGATTATCCCTCTATGGACGATGTACATGGAACAGTGTAAATAAAAGGTAGGTTATCCCTCTACAGACGATGTACCTGTAACAGTGTAAATAAAGGGTAGATTATCCCTCTGCAGACAATATACCTGGAACAGTGTAAATAAAGGGTATGTTATCCCTCTACAGACGATGTACATGTAACAGTGTAAATAAAGGGTAGACCATTCCTCTACAGACGATGTACCTGAAACAGTGTAAATAAAGGGTATATTATCCCTCTACAGACGATGTACCTGTAACAGTGTAAATAAAGGGAAGATTATCCCTCTATGGACGATGTACCTAGAACAGTGTAAATAAAGGGTAGGTTATCTCTCTACAGACGATGTACATGTAACAGTGTAAATAAAGGGTACACCATTCCTCTACAGACGATATACCTGTAACCGTGTAAATAAAGGGTAGATTATCCCTCTGCAGACGATGTACCTGTAACAGTGTAAATAAAGGGTAGGTTATCTCTCTACAGACGATGTACCTGTAACAGTGTAAATAAAGGGTAGATTATCCCTCTATGGACGATGTACCTAGAACAGTGTAAATAAAGGGTAGATTATCCCTCTGCAGACGATATACTTGGAACAGTGTAAATAAAGGGTATGTTATCCCTCTACAGACGATGTACCTGTAACAGTGTAAATAAAAGGGTAGGTTATCCCACTACAGACGATGTACCTGAAACAGTATAATAAAGGATAGATTATCCCTCTACAGACGATGTACCTGTAACAGTGTAATAATGGTTAGATTTTCACTCTACAGACGATATACCTGGAACAGTGTAAATAAAGGGTATGTTATCCCACTACATACGATGCACATGTAACAGTGAAAATAAAGGGTACACCATTCCTCTACAGACGATATACCTGCAACCGTGTAAATAAAGGGTAGATTATCCCTCTGCAGACGATGTACCTGTAACAGTGTAAATAAAGGGTAGACCATTCCTCTACAGACGATGTACCTGTAACAGTGTAAATAAAGGGTAGATTATCCCTCTATGGACGATGTACCTAGAACAGTGTAAATAAAGGGTAGATTATCCCTCTGCAGACGATATACCTGGAACAGTGTAAATAAAGGGTAGGTTATCCCTCTACATACGATGTACATGTAACAGTGTAAATAAAGGGTAGACCATTCCTCTACAGACGATGTACCTGGAACAGTGTAAATAAAGGGTAGATTATCCCTCTACAGACGATGTACCTGTAACAGTGTAAATAAAAGGTAGATTATCCATCTATGGACGATGTACCTAGAACAGTGTAAATAAAGGGTAGGTTATCTCTCTACAGACGTTGTACATGTAACAGTGTAAATAAAGGGTACACCATTCCTCTACAGACGATGTACCTGTAACCGTGTAAATAAAGGGTAGATTATCCCTCTGCAGACGATATACCTGTAACAGTGTAAATAAAGGGTAGGTTATCCCTCTACCGAGATGTACATGTATGTAAATAAAGGGTTGACCTGTAACAGTGTAAATAAAGGGTAGGTTATCTCTCTACAGACGATGTACCTGTAACAGTGTAAATAGAGGGGAAGTTATCCCTCTATGGACGATGTACCTGTAACAGTGTAAATAGATTATCCCTCTATGGAAGGGTAACAGAGTTATCCCTCTATGACAATGTACCTGTAACAGTGTAAATAAAGGGTAGGTTATACCTCTACAGACGATGTACATGTAACAGTGTAAATAAAGGGTAGACCATTCCTCTATCCCTCTATGGACGATGTACCTGTAACAGTGTAAATAAAGGGTAGATTATCCCTCTATGGACGATGTACCTGTAACAGTGTAAATAAAGGGTAGGTTATCTCTCTACAGACGATGTACATGTAACAGTGTAAATAACGGGTACACCATTCCTCTACAGACGATGTACCTGTAACAGTGTAAATAAAGGGTAGATTATCCCTCTGTAATATACCTGTAACAGTGTAAATAAAGGGTAGGTTATCCCTCTACCGACGATGTACCTAGAACAGTGTAAATAAAGGGTAGGTTATCTCTCTGCAGACGATGTACCTGTAACAGTGTAAATAAAGGGTAGATTATCCCTCTATGGAAGATGTACCTGTAACAGTGTAAATAAAGGTTAGGTTGTCCTTCTATAGACGATGTACCTGTAACAGTGTAAATAAAGGGTAGGTTATACCTCTACAAACGATGTACCTAGAACAGTGTAAATAAAGGGTAGATTATCCATCTATGGACGATGTACATGGAACAGTGTAAATAAAGGGTAGGTTATCCCTCTACAGACGATGTACCTAGAACAGTGTAAATAAAGGGTAGACCATCATTCTACAGACGATGTACCTGTAACAGTGTAAATAAAGGGTAGATTATCCCTCTGCAGACGATGTACCTGGAACAGTGTAAATAAAGGTTAGGTTATCTCTCTACAGACGATGTACATGTAACAGTGTAAATAAAGGGTACACCATTCCTCTACAGACGATGTACCTGTAACAGTGTAAATAAAGGGTAGATTATCCCTCTACAGACGATGTACCTGTAACAGTGCAAATAAAGGGGAAGTTATCCCTCTATGGACGATGTACCTGGAACAGTGTAAATAAAGGGTAGGTTATCTCTCTGCAGACCCTGTAACAGTTTAAATAAAGGGTAGACCATTCATCTACAGACGATGTTTCTGGAACAGTGTAAATAAAGGGTAGATTATCCCTCTATGGACGATGTACCTAGAACAGTGTAAATAAAGGGTAGATTATCCCTCTGCAGACGTTATACCTGGAACAGTGTAAATAAAGGGTAGGTTATCCCTCTACAGACGATGTACATGTAACAGTGTAAATAAAGGGTAGACCATTCCTCTACAGACGATGTACCTGTAACAGTGTAAATAGAGGGTAGAAGTTATCCCTCTATGGACGATGTACCTGGAACAGTGTAAATAAAGGGTAGGTTATCCCTCTGCAGACGATGTACCTGTAACAGTGTAAATAAAGGGTAGATTATCCCTCTATGGACGATGTACCTAGAACAGTGTAAATAAAGGGTAGATTATCCCTCTGCAGACGATATACCTGGAACAGTGTAAATAAAGGGTAGGTTATCCCTCTACATACGATGTACATGTAACAGTGTAAATAAAGGGTAGACCATTCCTCTACAGACGATGTACCTGGAACAGTGTAAATAAAGGGTAGATTATCCCTCTACAGACGATGTACCTGTAACAGTGTAAATAAAAGGTAGATTATCCATCTATGGACGATGTACCTAGAACAGTGTAAATAAAGGGTAGGTTATCTCTCTACAGACGTTGTACATGTAACAGTGTAAATAAAGGGTACACCATTCCTCTACAGACGATGTACCTGTAACCGTGTAAATAAAGGGTAGATTATCCCTCTGCAGACGATATACCTGTAACAGTGTAAATAAAGGGTAGGTTATCCCTCTACCGACGATGTACATGTAACAGTGTAAATAAAGGGTTGACCATTCCTCTACAGACGATGTACCTGTAACAGTGTAAATAAAGGGTAGGTTATCTCTCTACAGACGATGTACCTGAAACAGTGGAAATAGAGGGGAAGTTATCCCTCTATGGACGATGTACCTGGAACAGTGTAAATAAAGGGTAGATTATCCCTCTATGGAAGATGTACCTGTAACAGAGTAAATAAAGGTTAGGTTGTCCTTCTACAGACGATGTACATGTAACAGTGTAAATAAAGGGTAGACCATTCCTCTACAGACGATGTACCTGGAACAGTGTAAATAAAGGGTAGATTATCCCTCTATGGACTGTACCTGTAACAGTGTAAATAAAGGGTAGATTATCCATCTATGGACGATGTACCTAAAACAGTGTAAATAAAGGGTAGGTTATCTCTCTACAGACGATGTACATGTAACAGTGTAAATAAAGGGTACACCATTCCTCTACAGACGATGTACCTGTAACAGTGTAAATAAAGGGTAGATTATCCCTCTGCAGACGATATACCTGTAACAGTGTAAATAAAGGGTAGGTTATCCCTCTACCGACGATGTACCTAGAACAGTGTAAATAAAGGGTAGGTTATCTCTCTGCAGACGATGTACCTGTAACAGTGTAAATAAAGGGTAGATTATCCCTCTATGGAAGATGTACCTGTAACAGTGTAAATAAAGGTTAGGTTGTCCTTCTATAGACGATGTACCTGTAACAGTGTAAATAAAGGGTAGGTTATACCTCTACAAACGATGTACCTAGAACAGTGTAAATAAAGGGTAGATTATCCATCTATGGACGATGTACATGGAACAGTGTAAATAAAGGGTAGGTTATCCCTCTACAGACGATGTACCTAGAACAGTGTAAATAAAGGGTAGACCATCATTCTACAGACGATGTACCTGTAACAGTGTAAATAAAGGGTAGATTATCCCTCTGCAGACGATGTACCTGGAACAGTGTAAATAAAGGTTAGGTTATCTCTCTACAGACGATGTACATGTAACAGTGTAAATAAAGGGTACACCATTCCTCTACAGACGATGTACCTGTAACCGTGTAAATAAAGGGTAGATTATCTCTCTGCAGACGATGTACCTGTAACAGTGCAAATAAAGGGGAAGTTATCCCTCTATGGACGATGTACCTGGAACAGTGTAAATAAAGGGTAGGTTATCTCTCTGCAGACGATGTACCTGTAACAGTTTAAATAAAGGGTAGACCATTCATCTACAGACGATGTTTCTGGAACAGTGTAAATAAAGGGTAGATTATCCCTCTATGGACGATGTACCTAGAACAGTGTAAATAAAGGGTAGATTATCCCTCTGCAGACGTTATACCTGGAACAGTGTAAATAAAGGGTAGGTTATCCCTCTACAGACGATGTACATGTAACAGTGTAAATAAAGGGTAGACCATTCCTCTACAGACGATGTACCTGTAACAGTGTAAATAGAGGGGAAGTTATCCCTCTATGGACGATGTACCTGGAACAGTGTAAATAAAGGGTAGGTTATCCCTCTGCAGACGATGTACCTGTAACAGTGTAAATAAAGGGTAGATTATCCCTCTATGGAAGATGTACCTGTAACAGTGTAAATAAAGGTTAGGTTGTCCTTCTATAGACAATGTACCTGTAACAGTGTAAATAAAGGGTAGGTTATACCTCTACAAACGATGTACCTAGAACAGTGTAAATAAAGGGTAGATTATCCATCTATGGACGATGTACATGGAACAGTGTAAATAAAGGGTAGGTTATCCCTCTACAGACGATGTACCTAGAACAGTGTAAATAAAGGGTAGACCATCATTCTACAGACGATGTACCTGTAACAGTGTAAATAAAGGGTAGATTATCCCTCTGCAGACGATGTACCTGGAACAGTGTAAATAAAGGTTAGGTTATCTCTCTACAGACGATGTACATGTAACAGTGTAAATAAAGGGTACACCATTCCTCTACAGACGATGTACCTGTAACCGTGTAAATAAAGGGTAGATTATCTCTCTGCAGACGATGTACCTGTAACAGTGCAAATAAAGGGGAAGTTATCCCTCTATGGACGATGTACCTGGAACAGTGTAAATAAAGGGTAGGTTATCCCTCTACAGACGATGTAACTGTAACAGTGTAAATAAAGGGTAGGTCATCCCTCTACAGACGATGTACCTGTAACAGTGTAAATAAAGGGTAGATTATCCCTCTACAGACGATGTACCTGTAACAGTGTAAACAAAGGGTATATTATCCCTCTACAGACGATGTACATTTAACAGTGTAAATAAAGGGTAGGTTTTCCCTCTACAGACGATGTACATGGAACAGTGTAAATAAAAGGTAGGTTATCCCTCTACAGACGATGTACCTGTAACAGTGTAAATAAAGGGTAGGTTATCCATCTACAGACGATGTAACTGTAACAGTGTAAATAAAGGGTAGGTTATCCCTCTACAGACGATGTACCTGTAACAGTGTAAATAAAGGGTAGACCATTCCTCTACAGACGATGTACCTGTAACAGTTTAAATAAAGGGTAGACCATTCCTCTACAGACGATGTTCCTGGAACGGTGTAAATAAAGGTAGGTTATCCCTCTACAGACGATGTACCTGTAACAGTGTAAATAAAGGGTAGGTTATCTCTCTGCAGACGATGTACCTGTAACAGTTTAAATGAAGGGTAGACCATTCCTCTACAGACGATGTTTCTGGAACAGTGTAAATAAAGGGTAGATTATCCCTCTATGGACGATGTACCTAGAACAGTGTAAATAAAGGGTAGATTATCCCTCTGCAGACGTTATACCTGGAACAGTGTAAATAAAGGGTAGGTTATCCCTCTACAGACGATGTACATGTAACAGTGTAAATAAAGGGTAGACCATTCCTCTACAGACGATGTACCTGGAACAGTGTAAATAAAGGGTAGATTATCCCTCTATGGACGATGTACCTGTAACAGTGTAAATAAAGGGTAGATTATCCATCTATGGACGATGTACCTAGAACAGTGTAAATAAAGGGTTAGGTTATCTCTCTACAGACGATGTACCTGTAACAGTGTAAATAAAGGGTAAATAAAGGGTGTAAATAAAGGGTATTCCTCTACAGACGATGTACCTGTAACAGTGTAAATAAAGGGTAGATTATCCCTCTCGATGTACCTGGAACAGTGTAAATAAAGGGTAGTTATCCTGTACCTGTACAGTGTAAAACAGTGTAAAGGGGTAGGTTATCCCTCTATAGACGATGTACCTGTAACAGTGTAAATAAAGGGTAGGTTATCCCTCTATGTACAGGTGTAGTAACAGTGTAAATAAAGGGTAGATTATCCTCTACAGACGATGTAAATAAAGTACCTGTAACAGTGTAAATAAAGGGTAGGTTATCCCTCTATGGACGAACAGTGTACCTAAAGGGAACAGTGTAAATAAATAGAGGGTAGGTTATCCCTCTACCTGAACAGTGTAAATAAAGTATCTGTAACAGTGTAAATAAAGGGTAGATTATCCCTCTATGGAAGATGTACCTGTAACAGTGTAAATAAAGGTTAGGTTGTCCTTCTATAGACGATGTACCTGTAACAGTGTAAATAAAGGGTAGGTTATACCTCTACAGACGATGTACCTAGAACAGTGTAAATAAAGGGTAGATTATCCATCTATGGACGATGTACATGGAACAGTGTAAATAAAGGGTAGGTTATCCCTCTACAGACGATGTACCTAGAACAGTGTAAATAAAGGGTAGACCATCATTCTACAGACGATGTACCTGTAACAGTGTAAATAAAGGGTAGATTATCCCTCTGCAGACGATGTACCTGGAACAGTGTAAATAAAGGTTAGGTTATCTCTCTACAGTGTACATGTAACAGTGTAAATAAAGGGTACACCATTCCTCTACAGACGATGTACCTGTAACCGTGTAAATAAAGGGTAGATTATCTCTCTGCAGACGATGTACCTGTAACAGTGCAAATAAAGGGGAAGTTATCCCTCTATGGACGATGTACCTGTAACAGTGTAAATAAAGGGTAGATTATCCCTCTACAGACGATGTACCTGTAACAGTGTAAACAAAGGGTATATTATCCCTCTACAGACGATGTACATTTAACAGTGTAAATAAAGGGTAGGTTATCCCTCTACAGACGATGTACCTGGAACAGTGTAAATAAAAGGTAGGTTATCCCTCTACAGACGATGTACCTGTAACAGTTTAAATAAAGGGTAGACCATTCCTCTACAGACGATGTTCCTGGAACGGTGTAAATAAAGGGTAGGTTATCCCTCTACAGACGATGTACCTGTAACAGTGTAAATAAAGGGTAGGTTATCTCTCTGCAGACGATGTACCTGTAACAGTTTTAATAAAGGGTAGACCATTCCTCTACAGACGATGTACCTGTAACAGTGTAAATAAAGGGTAGATTATCCCTCTATGGACGATGTACCTAGAACAGTGTAAATAAAGGGTAGATTATCCCTCTGCAGACGATATACCTGGAACAGTGTAAATAAAGGGTAGGTTATCCCTCTACATACGATGTACATGTAACAGTGTAAATAAAGGGTAGACCATTCCTCTACAGA